>NC_072004.2:94660000-94885000 GCF_028885655.2 Pongo abelii
CTGAGCCACCCAACATTTCAGCCCCAGATCTGCCCAGAGTGAAAAAGCAACACGCAGTCCACGCTTGGTACATACCCAAAAATACATCATCATTTCGGAACCGCAGCTCCACGGCAGGCTCCCGGGGAGGTGGGGAGGAGACCCAATCAGGGGAGCGGCTGCCGTCGGCAGGTTGGTGGGGGTAGGGGCTTGGTCCCCCAACGCTGGCACTCAGTTTAGCTGTCACTTGCAGCTGTCTTAGGAAGTGCGGCTCTTCTCTCTGCCTCCCGCTCGCTCCTGCTCACTCCGGGTCCTCTCTCCCTCTCCCTGTGTCTCTGCCTCTCTCGCTTTATTTCCCGAGGTTGCTCAGCTCTGTGCCTGCTCTCCGCTCGCCCATCGATGGGGTCCTGCCCGGCACTGCCCTGTCGCAGTCACTCCTGCTGCCCGGATCTCTGCTCAGAGTTGAGCTACAGCGTCCTGATTCCAGCGCTCGTCAAGCAGGGGACCCAGGGGAGGGTGTGTGTGTGTGTCAGGGGGACACAAAACCTTCCAGCCTAGCAGATCTCACGGATACCGGAATGGGGAGGACACTTTACTGAAGGTTAGAACAATTCTCGTAAGGTCCCTCTTGGCTTCAGAGGGTGGGAGATGAGATTTGGAAGTGACAGAGAGGCGACACTGCCTGGAGACCCCAGCCCCAAGTCTGGAACAGCAGGGAGGGAGGAGGAGGCGCTCCTGCAGAGGCAGGGGCGGCTCTCCAGGCCTGGAGCGTGGGCCAATCAGAGGCGAGGCGCAGAAGTTGAATGTGTATTGGGCGCAGAAGGCGTGAGAGGGTGGAGTGCAGGGAGGTGGGGCCGCTGCCTGCGTCTAACGTCTGTCCTGCCTCAGCATTTTCCAGGACACCCCATCGATGAGGGACTCCGATACCTTCTCCACTAACCCACACTGCTGGGGGCTAGGACCTTTGAGGACTCGCTGCCCTGCAGTGAGGATTTCTGCTCAGCCCTGTGAAAGGCCGATGCCGGCTGAGTGTTGCTGACAGAGGCTTCCCAGCCAACCTGCCTCGCTGCCCATCATCTCTGGCCAGTGCCACCCATGGGCTGTATACACCCAGGGACCCAGGCCCAGGGCCTGGTCGGGAGGCTGCTCCACCAATGACCTGAAGGCCAGAGCCCACCTGGGCGGTTGCCTGCTCTTTGAATAAACAAAAGAGACTTCTTTCTATGGTTCTCAGAGTTTCTTCCAATGAGCAATACTGAGGCCCAGAGGCCGGTTAGTGTTGGAGTGGCTGCAGGGCGGGTGGCTGCAGGGCAGGTGGCTGCGCGGGGTCTCACACGCAGGCTCTGCTCTCATGCTTCCACTCTTTCCTCTGGAGAGTGAGAGAGTGACGCAGGTTGGGGGGCCTCCTGTCCCCCTTGGGCCTGGGTTGGTGGCCTCAAGGGCCAGCCCCAGACTGAACACCCAGGACTTTCCTTCCCTGGAGGGTGACTTGGGTCCCCCAACCCAACCGTGTCCAGCTACTGTAAGGTGGGGTCCAGGTGAATTCATGATCGTCTTCAGTGACGGCCCACCCAGACCCACAGAGGTCTTCCCACCCTGTCACTCCTTCCATGGGGACTTGGCTGAGTGGAAGGAGGGCTGGCTGGGAAGGAGGAGGTGGGGGTCGACAGCTGGAGCCTCTGGCTCTGCTCCCTGGCTCCCCTTCAAAGCCACCGCCCATAGCTCTCTGGCTGGGCAAGCCCAGGGGAGGTGCCAGGATGCAGGCAGCAGCATCAGCTTTGAGTCTCTGGGGCTGGCATGGATGCCTGGCAGGAGCAGAGAAGGGTGGAGGTACAGATGGGGAGTGGTGCAGAGGGCAGAAGTATGAGTTGCTCATGTTGTAAGCTCTAGAACGAGACTGCCCAAAAACCTCCACCAGCCACAAACACCAGAGGGTAGGAAGGCAGGTGTTCCACCAGAGCCGACGCCATAGGGACCTGCTGCCTGATTTCTACCCGTTGCCTGATTTCTACCCGTTGCCTGATTTCTACCTGCAGCCTGATTTCTACCCGCAGCCTGATTTCTAGCAGATCTAAAGCCCTTTATGGCTCTCTGGGGATCTAACACTTTGTGCCAGCTCATGCCAAGGAACCAGCCCTGGCCAGAAGGTACAGAGGCCTAAGATCCACCTAAACCAAACATTTACCAGCTCCGCCATTGCCAGTCTTGCAGCCTCTGTGGGCTGCATCGCTGCTCTCCACCTTAGTGTCCTCATGTCTAAGCTGGGATGGCAGGACCAACCCTGCTCCAGGGCTGTTTGGGGAAGCTCCTGTTCTTTTGAAAAGGCCAGAGCTCTGGGGACCCTGAGTTGGCACAAGCCCCTGCACCTGAGACTCTGAGCAGCATTCTGTAGCCCCTTGCCGAGGCCGGTGAGCAGCCACATGTCCTCTTGCATGTGTCCAGAAAGTTGAGCTTTGGGCTCAGAAAGCTCACAGGACGACAATGCCCACCAGAGATGGCCTTGAGCCCCTCCTCTGTGTCCCCCCACACACGGCCTTGTCATTTCATGTGGACAGGGCTGTCCCTGCCCCAGGCACCCAGGCAGCTCCTAGAGGGCAGAGGCTCAGCCACACTTGTCACGTCCAGGGCGGCCAGCATGGCGCAGATGCCCAAATGCTGGCTGTGGGGCTGAAGAGAATGAAGAGGTGGCCGGGCACGGGCTGGGTTGCTCTTTAGGGAGCACAGGGTGAGAAAGAAGCAGTTTCCTCTGTAGCCTGTGTCCCCCGGGCTCCATTCTGGAGGGTCTGGGATGACAGTGGTGAATTTCACAGGCTGCACCTCTGGGGTGTCAGGGTGTGGGTCTGCCACCTTTTCCTGCATGCCCCGGGGACCTGCCCATATGGCCAGTGGCTTCCTCAAACAAGCCGCCTGTCTCCTGCAGCCTCTAACTTCTGGGGTGGCCACTCCATCACCCTCGAAAAATGGGCTCACAGGCAGGGCCTCTGCCAAGTTAAGTTCCAGTGTTTCTGCTCTAAAAATCCATACCTTGAGTGCACATGTGGCAACGGCAGCCCACACACACAGTTGCATGCGTATCTGTACACACACACGGTCCCCCTGCACACACACACACAGCTGCATATGTACATCTGCACACACACACATGCACGGATGCCCTTATCCACCCCCCTCACAAACACAGCTGCACACACACACAGCGGCATATGTACATCTGCACACACACACATGCACAGATGCCCTTATCCACCCCCCTCACAAACACAGCTGCACACACACACAGCTGCATAAGTACATCTGCACACACACACACATGCACGGATGCCCTTATCCACCCCCCTCACAAACACAGCTGCACACACACACAGCTGCATATGTACATCTGCACACACACATATGCACGGATGCCCTTATCCACCCCCCTCACAAACACAGCTGTGTATACGTGCATATGGTCACATACACACCTCTGCACGCAGAACCTTCCCCTGGAAATGTACCAATGTGGCAGCCCCATTGGGGCAACCCCCAGTGGGCAGACCACTTCCACACACACCCTGGAGGTCTTGGGCTGGTCCCTGCAGATCCTGGCATGGAAACCCAACCCTGCACTTGAGCCAGGCTGTGACATTTGCTACACATTCTGCCCACAGCCCTCAGGCCGGTGGCGTGAGACATGGAGAGGATGCGGCATCCTCTGGTCAGAACGCCAGCAGCTATGAATAAATAATGATGAAGGGAGAAGAAAGAGGGGCCAGGGTGCAGGACACTCCTCTACCGAGGGATTCTGGGGAGGGGATTCTGAGGCCTGGGCAGCTGTCCTGGGCCGTCGACACATTCCAAGCTCAGCTGCTCTGTGGCAGCGCGCTCCCCCCACAGCACAGCAATAAAGCAAACAACACTTTCAATAATTCAGCAGCAGGAGAGGGGACTTAGGAAGGGGAAATCCACCTCAGCATTGAGAGAGGGGCCAAGAGGAACAAGGCAAAGTTGTGTATATTGGGAGGGAGAGAGAGACAGCAGAAGGGAAGATGGGGAGCGCCGATGGAAGGCAGGCTTGAATGCCGCCTCCTGCACACCTTGCCAGCTCTCTGCGTGTGTCCTGATTGAGAGTCTCTGGGCAGATTCTTCTTTCCCAAACAGTAACATATGGTGGCCACTGAGGCATTAACTGCCACCAAGAGCCTCCGGAGTCACCTGGCCTCTCCCCTTCCAGGACATAGGAAATTCCTCTGCAGCCTCCCCACCGCAGATGCCTCCAAGGACCAAGGACAGGGACTCCAGGCAGCCCACCCGATGGCTGCCAGCTGTCATGGTCAGGAAGTCCTTCTTTCAGGCAGCCTGAAATCCATCTCCCTCAGACTCTCCTTATTGATCTTAGTTCCACCATCCGAGGCCATAGGCATTGCGTGGCCTTCCCCTTCCACAGGCCAGCCCTTGAGCTTTCCAAGACAGATCAACCAGTTCTTTCCCCTTCGGGGCACACAGCGCTGGTCCCTGGGGCCATTTCCTTTAGGGTGCGTTTGGGTCTCTACCCCATCTTGTCCGCTTAGCTATGAAACATCCCCTGGCTTATAGCTGGGAACTCCAGGGGTGAAACTAACGTTCCAGGTGGCCCTGCGGCCCAGGGATCCCCTGCGGCGATCCGGAGTGGACCTTACCCATGCCATCTAAACAGAGTCAGCTTGGAGGGCAGCCACTCAGCTTTGGAGTCACCGTCCCTCCAGCTTCCCGGGGACACGATTGGTTTAC
Organism: Pongo abelii; assembly: GCF_028885655.2. Classification (NCBI taxonomy): domain Eukaryota; kingdom Metazoa; phylum Chordata; class Mammalia; order Primates; family Hominidae; genus Pongo; species Pongo abelii. Next base: position 94,664,729 of record NC_072004.2, read on the forward strand.
ACTGTAATTATTAACAGGGCTCCAGTTTGGAGGATGAGTCATCTGGTCACTCTAATTGTACTGAACTTGTGATCAGTGACAGCCCCTAAGTCTTGTTTCTCTTGTACTCATCCAACTGGTATTTTTGGAATTCAGAGCAAGATTTTACATTTAGTCTTGTTACATTTAGTGAATTTCACCCCTGGTGCTAGCCAGCTAACCAGGAAAACTATTAGTTATTCCTCTCACCTTTAGATGAATCAGAATTTGATCTCCATACCTACTAAATGTTTACATAAACTGCTGGTGAAAGGCGTGACTAGCATAGGGTTGAGAGCTGAGCCTTGTGGCGCACCATTAGAGACACCCCAGGAGCCAGTGCCCTTTGACCATTCACACACGTCACCTATGCAAAACATGCCCCTGCCTTCCCACCGTCCAGTCCTCAATGAAAGGAGACCAGCAAGTACACAGCCCATGTCACTCGCACAGTCAGCCTCTCTCCCTCTTCGGAAAGTTCGGCCGTCTCCCAATCTCAAGCTTCCTCCCCGGGCATCACTCGCTGGCCAGTCCCCTCCCCAGCGCTGCTCTCCCCTCCCTCCATTCTTTTTTTTGAGATAGGGTCTCACTCTGTTGCTCAGGCTGGAGTGCAGTGGCACTATTTTGACTTACTGCAATCTCCACCTCCTGGGTTCAAGCGATTCTCATGTCTCAGCCTCCCGAACAGCTGGGATTACAAGCATGCACCAACACATCCGGCTAATTTTAGTATTTTTAGTAGAGACGGGGTTTCACCATGTTGCCCAGGCTGGTCTCAAACTCCTGACCTCAAGTGATCTGCCCACCTCAGCCTCCCAAAGTGCTGGGATTAAAGGCATGAGCCATGTGCCTAGCCCCTTGGATCAATTCTGTAAGTGCTCAGCCCAGTGCTCGGTTGCCGGATTGACTCTGGAACTCCTCACAGACAAGGGGAGCGTGTGCCCATGCCTCGAGGACCCACAGACCCCAGCTGGGTAGGGGGCTGCTGGGCAGAGCTGGAGGGGGTACTGGGTCCCTTCTGCCTCAGCAGCAAGTCCACAAATGTGTGTGAGGTGCCAACTGCAGGCTGGGCCCATTCCACACCAGGGACCTAGCTTTGAACCAAACAGGCTAACCTTCCTGCGCTCCTGGCCTTTACCCCGTACTGGGGAGGAGAGTCAACATAATTAATTAGAAAATTGTCAAAGGGCGATAGTGGTGGGGGAAGCAGGATGGGGGTCTGGGAGGGCAGAGGAGGGGGCTGCAGTGTTCAGCCACGTGGTCAGAGTAAGTGTAATTGATGAGGTGATGTTCAGGCCCATCTGGATAGGCCGAAAGAGGGGGCTCTGAGGCTTTCTAGGGAGAATATTCCAGCAAAAAGAATACCCCTGGCAAAGGGCATTCCACATCATGGGATGTATCTAGCTATTTGGGGAACCAGCAAGGTGGCCCATGGGCTGGAGTAATGGGAGTGGGCGGGCAGCAGTGGGGGAAGTGGTCAGATCATAGGAGGTCCTATATAGGAGGGTATTGTGAGGACTTTGGCCTTTCTCCAAGAGAAGTGGGAGTCACAGGAGGATTTGGGGCAGAGGAGGAGCACAGTCCACCTTGGGCTTTAACAGTATTAGTGTCACCCCCAACAGCACATTCCCTGATTAGGAAGTGGGCCAGGCGTCTAAAGACGGACCTCATGACCATCTCTGCTCAGCCTGAGGGTTTTGTAACGGTTGGTATTCGTGGGGAGGTGGGGATGGCTTCCTGGCCTGATTAGCAGTCACCTGCCTGCTATACTTCCCACCGTGGTCAAGAGAACGCATGGGGTCTGTGACTGCACCCAGCGTGTCCTGGGCATCACCCTGTGGAGCAGAAGGAGCCTGTGATGTGGCAACACTCAGACCTGAGCTCAAATTCCAGACCAGCCACTGTCCTGCTGGGCAGCTTTGAGCAGATTACTTAACCTTTCTGAGCCTCCGTTCCCTTTTTGGTAGAGTGGGGATGGCAATATCTACCTTCCTGGGGTGACTATGGGGGTTTAGCAGTCACCAAGGTGGAGGGTCTGGCACACAGGTATTAGATTAAAAAATCACATTAATCAAGGGACATGGGCATTTGCAGGTACGTGAGTTAGGAAAGAGGGAGCATGAGGCTGGCAGATTTCTACACCAGTGTGAGACTGGATAAGGACGGACTCCAGCTCTGACAAGTTGCTTGGGAAGCTCTGGGACCTGCCAGGCCTGGGGGAACCCACTCAGCATTCTGGGCAGTGACCTCTCGCTCTGGCCTGCGCGGAGCATCTGCAGAAGCAGCAGAAGGCTGCGGTAGCTCCAACCCCGCCTCGCTCCCCTTTCTCACTCCAGTGTCTCTTCCCTTCCTCCTTCCCTCTCCCTCTAACTCATCTGAAAGCACCAGCCAGTTGGCAGGCTGGACATTCAGCACAGGAGCCATGGAGACTTCTTGCTGGTTTTGGCCGAGACCACCAGTTCTGTGTGCTGAGTCCCCAGAGGCTAATTCCAGCAGAGGAGGGACAAAGTAAGTCCTGAGAGGTCCAGCAAAGCAGCGAGCCAGAGAACATCCATAGAGGCAGGTTGGGCCTCAGTTTCGGAGTGGTTTCCCCTTTTCCTCCCGGGCTGGTGTTCTTTGATCCCATGGACCAGACGGAGGTGTCCCCATGGATGTCAGAAATCCAGCCCACCCCAGGAGGGGGTGAGTATTGTTTGAGCATCAGCTTGTCCAGGGCAGGGGCTTTGTTTGGCTCCTTGTTGCATCTCAAGCACATCATTTGTGCTCACTGCACAGGAGATGAGCAGGTCTGTGATGCCACTGGGGGACTCTGCCAAAGAGAAGGATTCAGCACGGGGCCCTGCTCATTGTCGGCTAGCTGGGGGATGGCGGCATGGGGAGGCTGACTGGCGGCAGTTACTCACTATTCCACGGCTTATAACTGGAGCACATGTGATGGCCAAGAGGCAAAAAGCAAAGTGCCCAGGAAGACCCTGACCAGCCTGAGGGATGCAAGCAGGTGGCTTCAGTGTCCAGGTGAGGGTGGGAGAAATCCAGGGGCAGGGGAAGGTGTGCTCGGGGCCTCTGTGTTGGTTTTTCCTCCTGGGCTGGTAATGCCAAGGCCAGCGAGGTCCTGAATTGTAGCCATCACATTGCAGGGACCTCCACTTTGCTTAGCGGGGAGCAGATAAGTACTGCAACTTCTTAGCTACCAACAGTGATAAAACCTACCTTCTTTGTGGACCTCCCCCTATGAACCCCCTGGAGAGACAAGGGGCCCTGCGGTCAGCATCAATGTAAGGCCTACAGGGTCAGAAGGACCCAGGTGTGGGCAGCCAGGCTGGCCAGGGACGCATGTCTTCCCTGTCCTTCCTCCGTAGGAGGGAGCCTGGCCTGCTCCTCCTTCTAAGCTGCTCACAGGCCTTTCTCGTCGCCTGTTCTGTCTTAAGTGGGATTGTGTCAAGACCTCACTATCTCGCCTCTCCTCCCTGGCGCTATCCGTGGGCTCTCGGCGTTCCCTCCGGCCTGTGCCTTGGCAAAGCTGTCCGCTCCGGAGTGGGCGGGGCGGCCATGAAGCCTGAGAGAGAGGTGTGTGTCCTGCTCTCTGCACCGCGACGCCTCCCTCTCCCTGAAAACCAGGGAGAAATTACTCTGCCCAAGCGGAACACACCCGGACAAGCCTCCTCTCCAGCTGTAATTAATACTCTGGGGAAAACACAGACTTGGGGTTTTCATACTTCCACACAAACACACACACGCTCACAGATTTCTTTCCATTGTCCTCCGATCGTATCTCAAATGTTTAATGTCCTGCTTCTTTCATGGGTAGCACAAAACCACCCAACTGTATACGTCCAGAAAGCCGAGGGAGACACCAGGGACCCTCTTCAGGTTCCGTGATGCAGAACTTGAGCGTTTGGGAGCTGATTTGCCAACAAGCAGTGCCCAGGCTGCATCCCTGATGTGGAGCAAAGCAGCTTTGGCTTCTCCGAGTCAGAAATGGCCATGAGTTTGGGTTAACCCTTTGCGGTCAACATTCTGGGGCATTGCTCTTTATTTCCCCCATCACGGCAGCCTAACTGATGTGCTAGTCCAAACATGTGTGCGCATACCAAGTGCTCCTGCCACCTGAATCATTACAAAACACTCTGGTGAGGCAGGAGCCTTGCAGTCCCATGAAGCTAGGCAGCTGGCAACTCCGACATTGGAAACGTTCTCTCAAAGGACAGGAGAGGGCCGGGCACAGTGGCTAATGCCTGTAATCCCAGCACTTTGGGAGGCCGAGGTGGGTGGATCACTTGAGGTCAGGACTTCAAGACCAGCCTGGCCAATATGGTGAAACCCCATCTCTACTAAAAATACAAAAAAATTAGCCAGGCGTGGTGGCATATGCCTGTAATCCCAGCTACTTGGGAGGCTGAGGCAGGAGAATGGCTTGAGCACGGTAGGCGGAGGTTGCAGTGAGCCAAGACTATGCCATTGCACTCCAGCCTGGGTGACAGTGTGAATGAGACTCTGTCTCAAAAAAAAAAAAAAAAAAAAAGGACAGGGCTGGGCGTGGTGGCTCACATTTGTAATCCCAGCACTTTGGGAGGCCGAGGCGGGCAGATCACTTGAGGTCAGGAGTTTGACACCAGCCTGACCAACATAGCGAAACCCCATCTCTACTAAAAATACAAAAAAATTAGCCAAGTGTGGTGGTACACATCTGTAATCCCAGCTACTCAAGAGGCTAGAGCAGGATAATCGCTTGAACCTGGGAGGCGGAGGTTACAGTGAGCTGAGATGGTGCCACTACACTCCAGCCTGGGTGACAGAGCAAGACTCCATCTCAAAAAAAAAAAAAAAAAAAAAAAAAGACAGGAGAGCTCAAGTGGGCCAGGAAGGGTGGAGTCCTCTGTGTCTCCCACTGGTCAGAGAGCTCCTTTGGGGTGGCATGAGGAGGTGGGGATGGGAATGGGCTCAGAAATCCAAGCCCGTGAAATCCACAGTCTCCTACAGGGAGGCTTGACTTCTCCAGGGAAATTCTCAGTGTGAAAAGAAGCCTGAACAACCAGGGCTGTGGTCTTGCCTTGGCCACTTCCAACGTGGGCCTGGGTAAATAACTGACCCATCCCAAACCTCAGTTTCCTCATCTGTAGAATGGGGACACCAGCACTGCTCCTGCCTTCTGAACAGGCCTATTGTAAGGATGACATGCGATGGCAGGTTTCACTTGTGATGACCTGTGTCCAAGCTCCTTGTCAGCTGGAGATGCTGTGCCCAGATAAAGGATTGGGTGTGTCTGACTCAGCTGAGGCAGGTGCAGGGACCATGATTTGGAAGACCAAACAGGCTCAGCTTCTCATGGGTCCTCCTCAGCTATTCTCACTGGGGGCAAGGGGGGTGCAGCCTGGAGGCACGGTGACATGCAGTGATGATGAGGCTGGTTGGGTTGCTGGTGGCCTCTAGGTTCCCTTCTCCCCAGTTTTCTCATGTTCCTCACCACCCAGTCTTTGAGAGGCTTGGAGGCATTGTTTTTCTCTCACTTTCTCTCCATATTTATTCATTTATTTTTTGAGATGGAGTCTCGCTTTGTCACCCAGGCTGGAGTGCAGTGGTACGATCTTGGCTCACTGCTACCTCTGCCTCCTGGGTTCAAGCAATTCTCCTGCTTCAGCCTCCAGAGTAGCTGGGACTACAGGCACCCGCCACCACACCCGGCTAATTTTTTGTATTTTTAGTAGAGATGGGGTTTCACCATGTTGGCCAGGCTGGTCTCAATATCCTGACCTTGTGATCCGCCCACCTTGGCCTCCCAAAGTGCTGGGATTATAGGCGTGAGCCACGGCACCCGGCTCTCCTTATTCTTTACAATCAAAATGTTCCTGAGAATAAACGCTGTGAAGCAGTCTTGCTAAGCCTTTCCAGAGGTAAGTTCTGGCTCCTGCAGAGCCCTTGTCATTGAGGAGAGGAGGCTGTTCTCAAGGCATGGGAAGCAAAGGTGCCTGTCTCTACACTAGGACTGTGTGTCCCAGGCTCACGAGTGCTTCTGACAGCCCTGTAGCTCGTCTCCTTCCACCCTGCAGGGGACTGGGGACAAGGGCCAGGCCCAGCCTGTGTATGTGCCTGGGTTTGTTTCAGCAGCCGGGCAGTTACTGCAGAGACAGATCTGGTGTAAAGAAGAAAACAGTTCTGCTTCTGGTCAAGATGGAGAAATGGGGACTGATGTGCCTGCCTCCTAGAACAATAACAAGCTGAAGACTAGTTTTCAAGACACTGGACAAGATACAGTGAAGGGCAGTGATCCCCCAGTGCTGGTCATAGAGGAGCTGCACGGTCGTCCCAGCTGACTGTCTTGAGGAAGTTTTCAGGCCATGGTGCAGGGACCCCAGGTCAAGCCTGGTGTACTCCCTGAGTTGAGGAGACAGAGCTGAGAGGTGGGGAGCCAAGGTGGCTGGAGTTACAAGACAGAGCAATGGGGAGAAGACAGCTGGACAGAGAAAGAGCTCTACAGATACTCAGAGGGTCCCACTGAGTACTCAGCTGAGTACTGATCAGCACAAGCTTTGGAGAAAACCATCCAAGGTTGAGGCGAGAACCCCCTGGAGGGATGAAGGACACAGCACTCGGCACCCTCACAGGGCCAGAGTAGCTCAGTCCTCACTGGTCGGATTGGAACAGGAACTCTTTACTGTTCATGGGGCACTGGGTAGAGCATGCAGAGTCTTGCCTTAGTAGCAGGAACAATCAGACCTAGGATAAATACAGCCCCGGGCACATCGGGGCTGTATTTATTGTAAAAGAAAATTGCCTTTGTTAACATAATCATTTATATAGAAAATCTGACGGAATTGACACAAAATCTACTAGAGCTAGTAAATAGATTTAGCAAGGCTGCAGGACACAAGATCAATGTACAAAAAATCTATTTTATTTCTATACGCTAGCAACAATCAATCAGAAATTGAAAGAAAAATACCATTTTAAGAAGCATTAAAATATGAATGACACTGGCATAAATCTAAGACAAGATGTGCAAAATCCATACACAGAAAACCATAAACCATTGATGAAATTAAAGAAGTTCTAAATAAATGGAGAGAAATACCTTGTTTATGAGTCAGAAGGCCCAGTATTGTTAAGATGTCAATGATCGCTGTATTAGTCCGTTCTCATGCTGCTATGAAGAAATACCCAAGACTGAGTAATTTATAAAGGAAAGAGGTTTAGTTGACTCACAGTTCCACATGGCCGGGGAAGCCTCAAGAAACTTACAATCGTGGCGGAAGACACCTCTTCACAGAGCGGCAGGAGACAGAATGAGCACAAGCGGGGAAATACCAGACACTTACAAAACCATCAGATCTCGTGAGACTCACCCATTATCACGAGAACAGCATGGGGAAAACCGCCCCCATGGTCCAATTACCTCCACCTGGTCCTGCCCTTGACACATGGGGATTACAATTCGAGGTGAGATGGGCATATCGATCCCTCAAACTGACTTATAGATTCAATTCAATCCCGATCAAAATCCCAGCAGGCATTTTTTTTTCCTTAGAAATTTACACACTAATTCTAAAATTCATATAGAAATGTAAGAGGCCTAGAAGAGCCAATACAACTTTGAAAAAGAAGGACAAAGAACGGGAAGATTACCTGGTTTTAAGGCTTACTAGGAAGCCATAACAATCACTGTAATAGCTGTGGCAGGACTGGCATCAAGACAGGCCAACAGATCCAAGAAACAGAATATCAAACCCAGACATAGACTCACATACACATGACAACTGATTTTTGATAGGACTGCAGGGACAATTCAATGGGGGAAAGGATGATCTTTTTAATAAGTAATAATGAAATCATTGGACATCCATATGGAGAAAAATAAACTTCAATCTATAGCTTGCCCCATGCACAAAAGCTAATTTGAGATAAATCGTGGAACTAAATGTAAAACCTGAAACTATAGAAGATCTAGAAGAAAGCATAGGAGAAAAAAAGTCTCTTTACTTTTTAGCAAAGAAGACATAATAAATGCCAAATAACCACATGAATAGATTCTCAACATCATTAGTCACTAGGGAAATATAGACTAAAACCACAGTGAGCTACCACTACACACCTAGCCGAATGGCTAACGTTATGAAGACTGATGACACCAAGGGTTGCAGAGGCTGAAGAACTGCAATTCTCACCCACGACTGGTGGGAATGTAAAGTCGTGCAACCACTTTGGAAAACTGTTTGGCACTTATTTAGGGCATTAAAATATACTTACCTTGAGATCCAGCCATTTCACCCAAGAGAAAACAAAGAATATGTCCATGCACAGACTTGCACACACATATTCACGGCAGCTTTATCTGTAACAGCCCCAGACTGGAAACAGCCCAAATGACCTTCAAGGAGTGAATGAGTCAGCGCTTTGTAGCTCAATCCCAGCGTGGAATACTACTTGGCCAGAACAAGGAGAAAAGTATCTCTATGTCCAACATCACATAGGAACCTCCGAATAACTATGAGGAGTGAAAGAAGCCAAGCAAAAAATGACCACAGATGCTCCGATTCTATTTATATAAAACTCTAGAAAATATACATATTCTACAGCAACAAGAAGCAGAGTCAGTGCTTGCCTTGGAAGAGGGGATTGGGTGGGGTGTGACGAAGAGATTACAAAGAGGCACAATGTAATGGTTGGGGGTGATGAATACATCCATTATCTTGATGGTGGTGATGGTGTCATGGGTATACATATATATCAAAGCTTATCAGATTGCATACTCTCTGTGAAGTTTATCATACCCCCACTGTACTTCAATAAAGCTATTTAAAAAACAAACGTGCAAAAATCCAAGTTTACAGGGGGCCAGGCAAATGACTGCATCAATACATAGAGTGCAAATGGATTCCTTTTTTTTTTTTTTTAGACGGAGTTTTGCTCTGTTGCCCAGGCTGGAGTGCAGTGGTGCAATCTCGGCTCACTGCAACCTCTGCCTCCCGGGTTCAAGTGATTCTCGTGCCTCAGCCTCCCGCGTAGCTGGGATTATAGGTGCCTGTCACCATGCCCGGCTAATTTTTGTATTTTTAGTAGAGACGGGGTTTCACTACATTGGCCAGGCTGGTCTTGAACTCCTGACTTCAGGTGATACGCCCGCCTTGGCCTCCCAAAGTGCTGGGATTACAGGCGTGAGGCACCGCGCCCGGCCCGGCAAATGGATTCTTTATTCTACAAACGACTCACCTGGGGTCTCCTTCTGATGCTTCCCTGTAAAATAGATTCAGTTTACAGCGGCGGCATCTCAGGAGGCGGCTGTGTGAAGGCTGCTGCCCTCCTCATGGTGAACACTTGGGGGCGCCTGTGAGGCCAACACCCGGCGGCCTTCCTGTCTTTTCCCACGGAAAACTGCATCTAACCCTGACACACACGGGCAGCCAGTCGGTAGGGGGGACCCTGTTACACACGGCCCACTGTGGGAAGCCTGAGGCCATGTGAAGGGGACCCCCTGGGTTCTGTCTCTTTGTCCTCTTCCTGCTGGAAAGCCGGAGAACCGGGAGCAGAGCCCGAGCTGCCTCTGCCCTCAGCCTGAGTGGCTACGAGGTGACCTGCTTCTAGGACGGAAGAACCCAGCTCAGGTCTAGCTCAGGTCTAGCTCTAATGTCAGGTCTAGCTCCAGGTCATTTGGTCAGTGCCCACTTCTGAGCCAAGGGTGGGCTTAGGGCAAACGCGGTACAAAAAGAGTGCCCAACTTTTCTAGTTTTGGCTGAAGAAGACTTCATACTCTGACGGATCTACTTTCCGGTCCTGATTTTTGAAAAACGCAGCGCTGGCCTTGTGCACACACCACCCAAGACCCAGGACCTAGCAGAAGAGAGGCCACCTGAGGGCCGATGGCTGCCAACACGTGGCAAGTCTGCATTTTCTAATTTTGTTCACGCTAAATATACATTGCAGATGATCTCCAACTTACGAAGGTTTGACTTAAGATTGATTTTGAATTTTTCAACTTTATGTTTGTTGGGTTTATTGGGGGCATTAAATGCTTTTTTTTTTTTTTTTTGAGTTGGAGTCTTGCTCTGTTGACCAGGCTGGAGTGCAGTGGTGTGATCTCAGCTCATGCAACCTCCGCCTCCCGGGTTCAAGTGATTCTCCTGCCTCGGCCTACCAGTAGCTGGGACTACAGGCACCCACCACCATGCCCGGCTAATTTTTGTATTTTTAGTAGAGATAGGGTTTTGCCATGTTGGCCAGGCTGGTCTTGAACTCCTGACCTCAGGTGATCTGCCCACCTTGACCTCCCAAAGTGTTGGGATTACAAGCATGAGCCACCATGCCCGGTCCATTAAATGCATTTTTGACTTACAATATTTTCACCTTATGATGGGTTTATCAGGACATAACCCCATCGAAAGTCCAGAAGCATCGTACTTGTATAATAATCTCCCCAAAGTAAACTCTGCAAGTGAATCTGTGGAGGGGGTCAGCCACAGGTGGGTAATGGGGGTTGGAGGTACGGTGCAATGGACCAATGGGCTCAGGCGGTAGTAGCCAGTCCCCCAGCGAGGGTCAACACTGGGAACTGAGCCCGTATCTGAAGCCCCTTCCCCGAGGAGACCAGGCCATGGAGATGAGTCAGACCACCCTGGACCAGCAAGCTGGGGCTGCCTGAGGGATGGGTGGCCATGCACGGAGCACCTGGGGTGGAGGACCATGGGGTTGGGGGAGGGAAAGGATCAGGAAGGTGGTGACACTGCTTCTCGGGCCAGCCAGAATTGCCTAAAAACAATCATCCTCCATCCTTACCCCATTTATCCATTTCCCTTTCAGCCCCTCCGGCCCCCAGTCCTGCCTTTCCCAGCACATTTTGGGCTCGTCCATGGGGGACAAGAGAGAAGACGACACAGAGGTACTAAACGGCACCAAGCCTTCCCTCCACAGCCCCCAAACTCTTCCTCCCTCCAGTGGCTGGGAAACCCCAGAAACTCCTGGCTTTCATTATCTGCAGCTCCCAAGATGTTCAACATGCTCATATCTGTCAAAAACTATTCAGGAAAAATAGAGAAAGTCTTTATACCTTTTATTCAGCCAATTTTCCCCGAGGCACTCTGGGCTCTCTAAGAAAAGAAAAAGAGAGAAAGGAGAGAGAATCACAATCAATGTTGTCATCATGCATCTGGTTGCTGGCGATGCTATTTGCTCATTGACTAGGGAAGTCTGGAGGTGGAAACATCATCTCCCTGGGAGTCCGAGGAAACCTGCCTGGGTTCATCTCTGGCTGCCATCTGCATCTCAAGCATGGCTGGGAGGCAGCGTTTAGATAACAGGCAGAGATAAAGCAAAACAGGGCACGGTGGACCAGCCACCCAGAGGTTTCAGACTCATTTTCTCTGCGACTCTGGATGTTCCTTTCTTTCCCCCACCTCAAACTCTAAGCAATCCCCTTCCTATTCTCCTAGCACTCCCCAGCCTGGTTTGAGGTTGTCCACAAACGCAGGCCTTGTGGCTTGTTGATGGTGACGTTTAGTTTCACACTGGGTTTCCTCTGCCATGCCGTGGGGATTTGCTTCCTCCTCTCCAGGTGTAGGGCGGGGGTCACTTTGAGTGTGGTCATGGCACGCACGTTCATTTTATTTATTTATTTGTTTTTAGAGTTGGAGTCTCGCTCTGTCACCCAGTCTGGAGTGCAATGGCGCGATCTTGGCTCACTGCAACCTCTGCCTCCCAGGTTCGAGCGATTCTTGTGCCTCAGCCGCCTGAGTACTTGGGAGTACAGGTGTGCCACCACGCCCAGCTAAGTTTTTGTATTTTTAGTAGAGATGGGGTCTCACCATGTTGCCCAGAGTGGTCTCAACCTCCTGAGCTCAGGCAATCCACCCGCCTCGGCCTGCACATTCATTTTATATTATTAAAGAAAAGTCATTTAGCATATTCGAAATCCCACCAAGCACACAATTATAGAGGCAATTGTTGTGTGTTATTGTGAATCAGGTGCACCTACCAGCAGCAGGAACAGCTCAGTGATACGGACAATTGGCAAGGACCACCACTCACTCACTTTATAATCCAGGGCCCGGGGCCAGGGTACATGCTCCTGCCTAAGTCACAAAGCTAGCTCACCGGGGCCTGGGACTTTACACGAGTGCCTGGACACCTTCCTTTTCTTAGTAGGTCATTGAGGAGTTTAGAAACAAAGGGGTGTGTGTATAGTGTGCTTTAAACAAACTTAGATTTCCTTCCTTTATTTTAGTAACGTTTCATAATTTTCTGTGTACATGACTTGCACATTTTTAAATTGTGGTAAAATATACATAACATACAATTTACAATTTTAACCATTTTCAAATGTACAATTCAGTGGTATTGAGTGCGTTCACACTGCTGTCAATCACCACTGCTCTCTGATGCCTGAACGTTTTTGTTGCTCCAAAAAGAACATCCATAGCTGTTAAGATGCCACTCCCTGCCCCCAGCCTCCCGTGCATATGTGTACGTGTGTGTATTTTTTAAAACTTAGTGTAAAAAATAAAAGCAAGTGAAAAGCTTCTGGAATTGAAAGATGGTCAGACTGGGCCGCTTTCTTCAGATGTAGAAAAATCACCACCACCGTCTTCATCCACATCACCGTAAAAAGGTTACCACGTGTTCTCATTGTTCAATTCCCACCTATGAGTGAGAACATGCGGTGTTTGGTTTTTTGTCCTTGTGATAGTTTGCTGATGGGGTGGGGGGAGGGGGGAGGGATAGCATTAGGAGATATACCTAATGCTAAATGACGAGTTAATGGGTGCAGCACACCAACATGGCGCATGTATATATATGTAACAAACCTGCACGTTGTGCACATGTACCCTAAAACTTAAAGTATAATAATAAAAAAAAGGTAAAAAAAAAAAAAGGTTATCACGGTCGTTTAGTTTGCATGGTTTATGAGCCCGGCACCTCCTGTACATTGCTTCATTCAGCCCTCCCAACAGCTCTAGCAGGCAGGTACACTTCTTACTCCTCCCATTCTTCAGATAAAGAAACCAAGGCCCCAGCTGGTGAAGCGACTGTGGCCACAGTAACTGGGTCAGCCGGCCCGTCCTCCAGAGCAGGTTACCCCATCTGCCTGTCTCACCCACAGGTGGAAAGAAATACCCCACCCTGTGGGAAATGAGGATGAACGTGGCCACAGAACACTGAACTGCACAGGGCCTGGCTTCCCTGCTGGAGTTTGTGCAGATCACAATGGCAGTATTGGGTACGTCATAGGTGGGTCCCTCCCAGCCGCATCAGGGAGGGCTACGGACCAAGGAGCAGCTAAACTTGAACTGGGCACCGGGCTGGCCATTTCCAAGGTGGCCCCATGGAGCCCCTGTTCTCCTCCCCAGTAAAATGGCAAAGGTAACTTCTGGCCCATGGAGCTGTTTCCACACACAGCTCACAAAGTGACGCTGAGAAGGGCAGGTGTGATTGGAAGGCACTGCCAGTGAGAGTCACTTCGAAAGGAAATGTGTCATCTGAGTGGCTTGCATCAACTGCTGCCTTTCTTTTTTTGAGACAGAGTCTCGCTCTGTCACCCAGGCTGGAGTGCAATGGTGCAATCTCAGCTCACTGCGACCTCCGCCTCTCAGGTTCAAGCGATTCTCCTGCCTCAGCCTCCGAAGTAGCTGCGATTACAGGCATGCACCACCATGCCTGGCTAATTTTTGTATTTTTGGTAGACATGGGGTTTCACCATGTTGGTCAGGCTGGTCTTGAACACCTGACCTCAGGTGATCCACCCGCCTCAACCTCCCAGAGTGCTGGGATTACAGGTGTGAGCCACCACACCCAGCTGGATTTTCTTATTGGTGATTTCTTTTCTTGAAGTGAGTTCTTCTTCCAATTCAATACAATTTGGTTCCATTGAATCCAGCCCCACTGAACAAACACACAGCCAGGCATTTAGATCTGGAGCCAGGTCCGGAGCCTTGGAAGGGTATGTCTGTGGCTCTGCTAGAGGCAGGCTCAGGCCCGCGGGCTGAGGGTGAAGCAGGACTAAGCCAAAGATTCAGGGCTTCACCTCTCTTCCCGAACACCTCCGTGTCCCCTGTCCCTTCTCCTCTACTGGCCCAGGCTCTGTGCCCAAGCCCTTAGATTTCCTCCCAGCACAGTAACTCCTTTCGGCTCTGGAATTCCCAGTCTTTGGGCCACATCAGCCCAGATGGGAGCTGGCAGAGCTCCCTGTTCACCCCACCGCATCCACCCCAGCTTCTCTGCCTCTGCCAACCCTTCTCTCCTGAGAGATTGCTGGCATCCCTCGAGCTCTCTTAAATGTGTCACACACTTACGAGTGTCTTTATTTGGTCAAGGTGAAATATGTCCTACCTGCATTGTGTGAACCCCGGGGTTGCAGTGGCATCTGGAGGCCCAGGGGCTGAGCCCCATTTCAATCACCAAAGAGTCCCCATTTTTGAAAGCTCCAGAACCAGAGGGATGGTCAAAGAGCCGGTCGAGCCTGATGCCTCAACCACAGGGCCCAATCTGTTTTCCTGGCTCTTTGGGCCAGGAGCTCCCCGAGCCCAGCTTCGTCCTCCATCCTTTCACACAACCTCCAGGGTCATGAAAGTCCCTGCGCCTCCCCGGAGGCCCTTGTGCATGGAAAGGAAGGTGGTCTCTGTGCGGAGCAGCCCACAATTTGGGAGCAACCAACTCCTGCGGTGGCCTGGTTGTCCCTCCCTGGGGATGGCGCCTGGCTTCGTGTTTCTGAGATGAATGTCGGCTCCCCCTCCTCTTCTGCACTCCCAGCATTTTCTATGTCTCTGGTCCCTGCCCCACCTACCAAATCCTGGGGGCGGGGGAAGGAGAGAGGACCCCCGGGTTCATTCCCATTCCACGGGCCTTTTGGATGACATCCCACGGGCGTGCTCCCGGGGTCATGAAACACGGAGCTGATTCTCAGCCTCACTGTTAGCAAACACTGCTCTCAGCTGCTCAGCGGGATAATCAATTATGGTAATTTTTGCCTCCGTGAATCAGGTTCATGGAGGAACACAGGGATCAGCACAGTGGTGCCGACTTCCCCAAGTGCACGTGCAGTCACACCCTTCAGCAAAGCCCAGACAGAGCAAGACCCGCCTGTCAGGCTCAAATTGTCTCCACATTCCCAGAGTCCACTCCACACTGCCCACTGCCCCCAGGAGACGGCGGGGCACTGCACAGCTCCACACTCTTCCCGGGGGAGCAGGGAGGGCTGTGATTGGGGTGAGTGCCCAGTGTGGAGCCCCTGGTCTGCTTTCCCACTAGACTGTGATGCCCCCATGGGCAGAGGCCATATCTTAGAGGTCCTGGTGTCCCCAGACACTGGTGTGGGGCCACCATGGACTGGAGGCAGTGGATGTTTGCTGAATGAATGAACAAAGGAATGAAATTGTAACAGGTAAGGGTTTGACTCCAGAGGTCAGAGCTGGACCCCTGTTTTGAAGCATGGGATTGGATCCTTTGAGAATAATTTTTGCTCTTGGGGAATCCCAGCCACAGATGTGCATTTATCCACCTGGAGAGGCCTTTTCTCATGTTCTCCCTCTCTGTCCTGTCTCTCCTTTAGGCCCCTTGATTCCACCTGACTCACAGTTCAACTTCCCACCTTCGCACTAGTCCCTCCAAAGACGAGGTCCTTGTGGGCTTTTCCCTGCAATTCTCCTCAAGGACATGTGATTCTGTCTTTATTGAACTCCATCCAAACGACGGAAGTCTCCCACCTCCCAAAGCCTTTAACCCTAGCTGTCTTCTGTCCATAAAACATTTCATTCTTCAGAAATTAAACTGGGGCTTGCTTGTGTGGCCCTTGAAATGAAAAGCACGTGTGTCCATTAGTAAAACTCATCGTTAGTGGATCATGCAAGACAACTGGCCAGATAAAAAACACCTCATGTCAAAATCAGACCACTCCCACTGATCGGTGGTCCTTCAGCTTTGCCGTCACACATACATCCCTTCTCTCCCCAGATAGGTGCAAGTTACTTGATTACAGGGAAGGTCTAGAAAGGCACAGAGCAAGCGAAACATGGATTTCTGCATGGATGTATCCCCGGCTCTTTGATAAACTCAATTTCTTAGCAGTGGCCATCATGTCTCTTATTTATTGAGCATCTACTGTGTCAGGCACTGAATATACATCATTGACCTCAAGTCAGCCCCATTAGGGACACATTCCTACCTTTGATACCAAGATGAGAAAAAGGATACTCTGATGTTTCTCCTGGTCTGTTTCACTTTATTTTTTAAATTTTTCTTTTTTTTTTTTTTTTTGAGATGGAGTCTTGCTCTGTTGCCCAGGCTGGAGTGCAGTGGTGCAATCTCGGCTCACTGCAAGCTCTGCCTCCCAGGTTCATGCCATTCTCCTGCCTCAGCCTCCCAAGTAGCTGGGACTACAGGCACCCACCACCACGCCTGGCTGATTTTTTTTGTATTTTTAGTAGAGATGGGGTTTCGCCATGTTAGCCAGGATGGTCTTGATCTCCTGACCTCATTATCTGCCCGCCTCGGCCTCCCAAAGTGCTGGGATTACAGGCGTGAGCCACTGCGCCTGGCCTAAATTTTTCAATTAAAAAAATTTGTTTTTAAAGCAGGATCTTGCTCTGTTGCTTAGGCTGGAGTGCAGTGGCACAATCATAGCTCACTGCAGCCTTGATCTCCTGGGTTTAAGTCACCTCCTCACCTTAGCCTCCCAAGTAGCTGAGACTACAGGCATGCACCAACATGCCTGGCTATCTATCTATCTATCTATCTATCTATCTATCTATCTATCTAACCTATCTATCTTTTTTTTTTTTTTTGTAGAGATTGGGGGTGTCTCAGTATGTTGCCCAGGTTGGTCTTGAACTCCTGGCCTCAAGTGATCCTCCCACTTCGGCCTTCCAATGTGCTGGGGCTACAGGTGTGAACCATGGCACCCGGCCTGTTTCTCCTTAAGTTTGAGCCCTCTGCGTAACATCATCCTGCACTTCTGGGGAGGTGATATGTGGAGATTCCATCATTTTGGGACACCTGCACCTCTTCTTAACTCCACTGGCAAGGACAACCGAATCAGCCACAGATGATGGCTGGGAAGAGGGTCAGGGAAAAATGGGGCCTGTCCTGGTGCCAGGGTTTAGGGGAGCACACCTAACTGATGTTGACGTGGAAGGTGCTGAGGAAGGTGACTGTGACCACGTGGAACTGTTTGCGCGGGAGGAAGCTCGACTGTCTGAAGCAGGGAGATGGTTTTTGTCACTTTGGCTGCCATGATAATACCATAGACTGCTGGCTTAAACAACAGAAATGTATTTCTCCCAGTTCTGGAGGCTGGAAGTCTGTGATTAGGGAGCAGCGTGGTCAGGTGCTGGTGAGGGCTCTTGTCCTGGCTTGCAGACAGCCGCCTTCTCACTGTGTCTTCACATGGCAAGGAAGCAGCGTGAAAGCAGGCTCCCTGGTGTCTGTTCTTGTAAGGGCACTAATCCCATTGCCCAAGGGACCCTCCCTCATGACCTCATCTAACCCTAATCACCTCCCAAAGGTCCCATCTCCAGATATCTTCCCTTAGGGATTAGGTCTTCCATATAGGAATTTTGGGGAGTGACCGACTTTTAGTGCAGCACCACAGCTTCCACGTATTCACTCGATTCTTTGCTTTTTTTTCTTTCGTGTTTTCCTAAATGTGCAGTGATGGTACTTGGACCTAGTTTATGGATTTATTTGGCATTGTACGAGTTCCTGCAGCAGAGTCACTGGTGCCAGGAAAGACCTCTGGAGCTCTGGTTCCCAGCACGCTGCTGCTGCTAGTGGAGGGGGTGCTACCTGAGAAGCCCTGGGCGGGGGCTGGGGGAGGGGGGCAATCTGTGTGGAGGGTCCTCGAGGCAGCTTTGAGAAACTCCCCATGCACCACTCTCTTGTTGTGTTACTTCGGATTTTATGAAACGATCTATTTGTGCTCTTTCCCTAAGGGGAACTGGAGGTGAAGGGTGCAATTTTATAAATAAAAAATCAACTGTGGGTGGCTTAAACCTGGCTTGTGATGATGGTGATCAGAGCAGAAGAGCCACATCTATTTAATGTGATGTTTTCCTCCTTCTTCTGAATAGAAATTTGCTTTTAGAGAGGAAAGGAGGGGAGAGAAGAGGAGAGGGGAGGGGAGGGGATCTGGCTTATGGCTCAGAGCCATAAACTGTCACCATTAGGGAGACCGGGGAGTTCTGGCAGGTTCTGGCCATCACAGTGGTCACTGGAGTGGCTTTGGGTTCTGAGCACACAGCCCATACTTAGGCCTGTGGGAAGGGCCACCCCTTACTGGGCCTCCACAGGGCAGCAGGGCAGGGGTTAGGGGATATACGCTGTGCTCAGAGTAGTTTTGCCTCCTCTCCCAGGAAGCCCGGGCAGGGCTCCACAGCAACCTGCCTGGAGTCCCACCTTCAAGGTCCATCCAGGCACTCTAGGCCTTTAGCTGTGCTCCAGTGGGGCCTTACTCCTCCTCTGCTTGCATGGACACTGCTGTGGGCCCCGTGACAGCAGCATGCACACCTAGCGCTTGCTGAATGCATGCCAGGCTACCTGCTGGGGACTGTGCTTTTCTGGGGTTATGCCATTGATGATGTCATTTCAGCTTTACAACCACCCTAGGGGGCAGGTACTACGATCACTTCCAGTTTCCACACATCAAATCTGAAGCTTGGGGAAGTGAAGCAGCTTGCCCTAAATGCCACAGCCGGTAGTGGTTGCAGCTGGAGTTTGCATCGGGACCCACCTGACCACAAACCTGTGCTTACAGCTGATTATTCTGCTCAGGCTGAGCACTCCCGGATAAACCCTGGAGCGTCAGAGTGAGCAGGGGGCAAACCAACGTGGCCCCGGGAGCAAACCCACTGTGCTACTTTTGCTCATTGCTGGATCTAACTCTAACCTGCCTCCCACCCCAGGACGTGTGCAGCCTCAATGCCCAACATCAGCCCAAACCTGCTGTGGCCAGTTGACTCTTCCAGCTGTGCTGGGCTTTGCAAGGCCCATGTGCCTTTGCCCAGGGGTGTCATTTGGGACTGTGGAGTCGACCACAGTCAATTGCTTGGGTGATATATTAGAGGTTCTGTCTGGTGGGATGAGGTCTGCAGGTACCTGGCTGCCCTCAGGTGGGAGGGCATGGGGAAGGTGTTGGCTTTGCATGAGCGGAACTTAGCGCACACCTGTAGACTGAACTGAACTCACTGGCCCACCCCTGAGCATCCCTGACAACACCCAAGCTGTGCTACGGACACCATAGCATATCCCCCACCTGTCCCCGGGTCAGCCAGGCTCAGAAACAGAAGCCCAGAGAAGGAATTTTGCCAAGATTGACACAACTTCCAATGGGCAGAGCCAAGACAAGAAGGCGCAATGCCACCAAGCAGATGGCAGTGGAGGAGACAGAGACCCCACTGAGGATGCAGAAATGGCCTGCAGGCCCAGAGGCAGGGGGCAGGTGGGAGGCCCAGTTTGGCATCCCTGCCCTGGAGCATCTCCAGACAGGCAAGTTTAAGGGGCCGGAGCCCAGAGTTGGGTCATCTCAACAATCGATAGACACCCTCGGCCTTCTGCACGTGGAGGAGATGCCACCGCACGGGGCAGAACGGTGTCGCCAGAGTCCATATCCATCCTGAGTCTTATTTGGAAATAGGCTCTTCGCAGATATAATTAGTGAAGATGAGGTCATAGTGGAACAGACTGGGCCCTACATCCAATGCCCGGGGTCCTCGTCAGATGAGGAGAGGATGCAGAGGGACATGCATTGGGTGAGGGTGTGTGACGATGCGGAGATTGGAGTGATGTATCTACAGGCTAGGGTGCGCTGAAAACTGCTAGGAGAGTTGAAAAGACAAGGAAGGAACCTGCCCAGAACTTTCAGACAGCAGGGCCCTGAGACACCTGCAATCCAGACCTCAAGGCTCTATCTCCAGAGCAGTAAGAGAATAAATTTTGTTGTATGAAGCCTCCCAGTTTGTGGTCATCTGTTATGGCAGCCACAGGAGAGTAACCCACCCACTCTCCCCACCTTCAGGACAGTGCCAGCGAGGGCTGCGGGTGCACAGTGGGCCTGGTTTTCACTCCCTGCCTGCACCCTACTCACTCTGGGCTTGCTGGACCTGGTTCCCAGAGCACGGTGGCCCTTTCTTCACGGTCATTGCCCTTCCACGACTTCTCCATGACATTATTCCTGACCACGCAAACACTGTCACACGTGCCCCTCCTAGAGCCTTCTCTTCTCCCTTCCCTTCCCTTCTTTTCTTTCCTCTTTCCTTTCTTCTCCCATTCCTTTCCTTCCTTCTTGTCCTTCCTTCCTTCCTTGTCCTTCCTTTCCTTCCTTCTTTTATTCTCCTTCCTTCCTTCCCCTCTCTCTCCTTTATCCCTT
This sequence comes from Pongo abelii, assembly GCF_028885655.2. Classification (NCBI taxonomy): domain Eukaryota; kingdom Metazoa; phylum Chordata; class Mammalia; order Primates; family Hominidae; genus Pongo; species Pongo abelii. Next base: position 94,685,085 of record NC_072004.2, read on the forward strand.
TCCTTCCTTCTTTTCCTTCCTTCTTTCATTCTCCTTTCTTTCCTTTCCCTTCCCTTCCCTTTCCTTCCCTCTCTCCCTCCCTTCCTTTCCTTCCTTCCTCTCTTCTTTCTCCCATTCCTTCCTTCCTTCTTTTCCTTCCTTCTTTCATTCTCCTTTCTTTCCTTTCCCTTCCCTTCCCTTTCCTTCCCCCCCCTCCCTTCCTTCCCTCCCTTCCTGTCTTCTTTCTCCCATTCCTTCCTTCCTTCTTTTCCTTCTTTCATTCTCCTTCCCTTTCCCTCCCTCCTTTCCTTCCTCCCTCCTTTTCTTTTTTCTTTTCTTTTCTTTCCCTCCTTCCTTCTTTCTTTCTCCCTCCCCTCCCCTTCCCTCCTCTCCCTTTCCCTTTCTCTTTTTGTTTTTCTTTTCTTTTTGAGACAGAGTCTCACTCTGTTGCTCAGGCTTGAGTGCAGTGCCATCTTGGCTATCTGCAACCTCCGCCTTTCAGGCTCAAGTGATCCTCCCACCTCAGCTTCCCGAGTAGCTGGGTCTACAGGCGTACGCCACCACACCCGGCTCATTTTTGGGTTTCACCTTGTTGTCCAGGCTGGTTTGGTACTCCTAATGGGGCAGACTAGAGGGACCTAGAGGCCACATGCCACGGTGGCCTCACACAATCGGACCCAGAGAAAGACCGTTCAGACCACAGGACCCCTGGAAAATGGTTTTTCCTTTTACGTTTATTTGGAAGCCACTTTTTTGGTTTGAATTTTTTGTGGTAAAATGCCCATAACATAAAGTGTACCATCTTAACCATCTTTAGGTGCACAGTTCAGTGGCATGAAGCACCTTACACTGTTCACCCATTCCCACTGCTCACCCCACTCCCACCGCTCACCCCTGCTCCCGCCGCCCACCTCCACTCCCATCTCTCACCTCCACTCCCACCGCTCATCCCTGTTCCCATCGCTCATCTCCATTCCCACCACTCATCTCCAGGACTTCTTCATCTGTCCAAACCAAAGCTCTGTCCCCATTAAACACCCACTTTTCACTCCCCACTTCAGCCCCTGGCAACCCCCATTCTACTTTCTATCTCTATAACCCGGCCTACTCTAGGGACCCTCATTTACGTGGAATCAGACGACATTTGTCCTTTTGTGCCTGTGGCCATTTCACTCAGCATAATGTCCTCAAGGTTCATCCCTGTTGCAGCCGGGGTCAGAATTTCAGTCCTTTGTGAGGCTGAGTGATATTCCATTATATGGATACAACACATTTTGTTTATCCATTTGTCTGCAGGTGAACATTTGGATTTTCTTTTTTGAGACATCTCACTCTGTCGCCCAGGCTGGAGTGCAGTGGTGTGATCTCAGCTCATTGCAACCTCCACCTCCTGGGTTCAAGCGATTCTCCTGCCTCAGCATCCCGAGTAGATGGGATTATAGATGCACACCACCATGCCTGGCTAATTTTTGTATTTTAGTAGAGACGGGGTTTCACCACGTTGCCCAGTCTGGTCTCGAACTCCTGAGCTCAGGCTATCCACCCACCTCGGCCTCCCAAAGTGCTGGGATTCCAGACATGAGCCACCATACCTGGCGGAACATTTTGGATTTTAATCAATTTTTTAAGACAATGAGAATCATGTCATTGGCCCCATTTCCCATTTTGCTTCAGCCACGAGCATGTCAGAAAAAAAAAATTGTGGCTCAACCTTGCTGGTTGTATCGAAAAGCCCCACTGCCTCATTTTCCTGCCCTCTCTGTCTTCCATTGTCTGACCTTGACTTTTATCTGCTGACGTGCTTCCGTCTGATTTTATGTGGCTATGACAATGGAAAACCACCTATAGAATGAGATGGACAAAAGCTGAAACGACCCTGCCTCAGGTCATTCTCCAAGTCCTCCCTGATGCCACAGGGGGCTGTGTGCCTCAGGGAGAGCCACCTTCCCTCCCTGCCTTGCAGCCAGGCACAGGGCACAGCGCTGCCTGAGAGGAACAGTCCCGCCCCCGACTGCTCGCGGACTGTGGGCCATGGACACCTTTGGGCTTCTGGATTTCTTGGTCATCTCCCCTTGCTGGTGTCTGATTACGCTGAGTGGGCTGTTCTTCCTTCTACTGTGAACCTAAGGGAAGCAGAGTCCCTGTCCGAGCTGCTCTCTCCTGAGCTGGCGCTGCACGCCATATTCCCTCCAACACTCAGCTGAGACAGAGTTCAGCAATGATGGTGTCCAGATGGCCGTCCAGTCCCCACTTGGCTGCTGTCTGCTGCACCTGTCCCCCTGCTCCCGAGTGTGGAGAGCCAGCCTGGCTACGTTCACAGGCACAGCCGGGATGTGTCTCCTAAGCTGGTGAGATCTCAAGACCCATCCGACATCCCTTGGAGAGATGGAAACTCTTTGAGACCTGAAGAGGCACCACCTCTCTGCAGAGAGGGATGTGGCTGGACCGAGGACGCGGCCTCCCAGCAGAAGTGTTGCGGGGGATGCTGGGTTAGCTCCTGCCCAAGTGTGGCTGTGAGCAGTGCCAATGGGATGGGGGTGGGGGGAGAACGGTGGAGACAGGAAAGGGAGCCGAGTTAATACACAGGGCAGACGGCACCACTCAGCACGCAGGTAGCTGGAGAATGCCGGCTTCTTAGATGAGCGTGTTTCATTATCAATAATTTAGACATGTCCTTTCTCCTTTGGGAGATGGGCAAAATCTCATTTCCTGAGCAAATACCCTAAGAAACCAACCTGTTCATTCCTCTAAGATTTTCAGAAATCCGTCTCCATCAACCTACTTACAAAATAAAAGTAGCTAATAGGCCAAGTGTGTTGGAGGCTGGGTGCTAGAATGGCTGGTCTGTGGAGCCCACGGGAGCCAGGCAGGGGTCCTAAAAATGCCCAGGACGAAAGGTGGGAGATATGGCCAGCTCATCTCCCCACCCCGGCTGGCTTCGGTAATGCCACAGGTAGACACACACACAGAACATAATCGTATTTTTTTTTTGAGACAGAGTCTTACTCTGTCACCCAGGCTGGAGTGCAGTGGCACGATCTTGGCTCACAGTAACCGCTGCCTCCCAGGTTCAAATGATTTTCCTGTCTCAGCCTCCCGAGTAGCTGGGATTACAGTTGTGCACACCAAGCCCGGGTAATTTTTGTATTTTGGGTAGAGACAGGGTTTCACCATGTTGCCCAGGCTGGCCTTGAACTTTTGACCTCAAGTGATCCGCCCATCTTGGCCTCCCAAAGTGCTGGGATTACATGAGTGAGCCACTATGTCTGGCCCCTGTATTGTTTTAACTTAAGGCAACAACTAGATAAGCATTTGTAGAATTAGAGAAAAGCAATGCAGAGTTTTGCATCTGGGGAAAAATCACAGGGTGGGGCATCTGCTGCTCTTCCAGCACCAGAGAAGAGAAGGCAAGGCAGGACCCTGGCTGTGCTTGGAACTTAGATCTGGCGGTTGATCCACATTCTGAGTCAAGCTGGGATGGTTGGTAAACCTCCCATGGGTTACTCAATGTCGAAGTGCCTCAGTTTACTCCCCTGTAAAAGTGGGGGTGACAGTGGGACCCACCTCTAGGTGTGGGGATAAAAGGCAGCCCACCCCTTAGCACAGTGCCTGGCCCACAATGGGAGGAAACAGAGCCACACGAGGCAGTCAGAGCAGGAGCTACTCAGGGATGCAGTGAGCTCCGGGGGGCAGATCCTGGGCTGTGGGTTTCACCCAAACAGGGCAGAAGGGGCGGGGCTCTCCTCTACCTCCAGGGCACAGGAGACGGAGGGACGTTTGGAACAAACCCCAAGAAGACTTCTGCACCTCTTGGCCCCAAGTGATGAAAAGGCTGGTGGCTTTGTTTTGTGTGTGTGGTTTTTTTTTTTGGAGATGGAGTCTTGCTTTGTCCCCTGGGCTGGAGTGCAGTGGCGCGATCTTGGCTCACTGCAACCTCCGCTCCTGGGTTCACGCCATTCTCCTGCCTCAGCCTCCCGAGTAGCTGGGACTACAGGTGCCTGTCAAGGGCTGGTGGCTTTGAAGTGATTAAAAGCCAGATGTCTGTCCCTGGCAGGGTGGGGGGACCTTAGAGACTTTGGTGGGATTCACTTGCACCAAGATGCCTTCTACCCGGGAGGAGGCTCAAACCTGAATGAATGCAGCATCATTTCCATGTGTTAAACTGCACTCCCCAACCTAAGCTAATTTCCCTGGGAGGTAACGATTTTCGAAACAAAACCAAGAGCAGCTCCCACGGGCAACCCTGGGCCTGTGCTGGGTGCCCCCCGCAGTGACGGCCGGAGTGCTTTGTACATCTCCTCCGGAGGATTCTCACCCCACAACCCTGTCGGGGGGTGCTTGTGTCCCTAGGTGCAGGTGAGGAGCTGGGGCAATGGGGGTCCCCATCGATTTACTCTCTTTGGGGACTGAGGCTGGCAGGAAGTGTTGGGTGTTGCCACGCAGAGCCATTCAGCATCCAGCCTGTCTTAGCAGCAAGCCCCAGCTCCGCAGAGATTCTCCTTCTTGGAGGCCTCAGAGCTCTGCAGTTCAGTGGGCAGCTGGAGGGTCCACATCCACTGCCTCTTCTGTGGGAGGGCCTCTGCCTGCGACTTGCCAAGCCCCCATTCTGAGCTGGGACCTGCCTCCATAGGCTGGCATGCGGTGGGGTCTTCAGCCAGCAGGGCCAGAGCCCAGAGCGAGGCTGCCCCCCTGCAGCTGACAAAGGTCTCCTGAGACCACTAACCCTTCCAAGCCCTGCAAAACCATCTCTGGAACCACACTGAAGCTAGGGACTCGGCTCAGGAACTGCTGCTTGCTGGGGCGTCAAAAGCCAAGCATGCTCAGGTCTTCAAAGCCACCATTTGTGCTTGGGCGGCAGATTCTGGCTAGTGAGATGCTGAGCTGTGAACAAAGTCAGAGCCCACTCATAACCACCTCCCTCTGTTCCCTGTGTCTCGGCCCGCTTGGCTCCAACGCTGCTGCAGTCACTGTCTTTTATTTCCTGTATTCTGATGCTTTGACATCTGAAGCCTTGCTGGCCCTGGGGAGACGGCTCCTTCCAAAGTAACAGATTCCGAGAGGCAGCAAACAATGGGCTTGGGGTGTGCTTTTCACCTGCAAACCGGCCGACCAGATCCCACACCCCAAGCCCCTGCCTCTATCGGGGTCCCATGCTCCTGGCGACTGTTCACCTGTCCTAATGACCCCAGAGCCAGGTACAGACAATCAGAGCCAGCCCCATAGCCCAGAGCTCACTGAAATGATCCAAACCAGCCAGCCCCAAAACCACTTCCCCTGCCTCGCCCGTTCCTTCCTAGGGAAACCACAGTCAAGACCCCTGCCCCTGTGAACCCCCATTCCCTCTGCCTCCCGACCAAGCCTGGTGCCTCCCTGTGTGTCCCTGATGCCGGGCTCCCTGTCTCTAGGGATCTGTCCCTAGATAGGCTTCTTCCACCATGCCAGTCATTTCTGTATCTGTGTGTCTTTTTTACCCCATTAAAACAAAGTCCAGGTATCCTTAGATCCCCACCAGCCTCACCATCCTAGCTGCACCTGCTGGCATCCCTGGCATCGCTTTGGCTCTTGCAAGAGGGAGCCAGTTTTAAGGATGAAACCGTAATGCTTCCCTGTTGGTAAGGAGTTCCTTAGTGCTTGGTGCAGCTCAGAGGCTGCTGGCTCAACCGGATTCAGAGTCTCCACTGCCGGAGCCGCCTGAGAAAGACTATTACTGCTCAGCAATTGCCTTTCGGGATTAATACATCTTTACTCACATGATCAATTTCAGTCTCCTACTGGATACGGTCTCAGAAGTGAAATGTGAACAGGAACTTCTATCACACCCATGTCCCGGTGAACGTCTGTCTGCAACTAACCCACATTGACAAGCAGCTAATTTGCAGATTGTGCCTGTATCGACAGTTCGGTTTATTTAATAATAGATAGTTGCTGTCTTCCCTGGCTTCTGTTCATGCAGAAGGTCTTTGCTGAGACGGAACACATGATAAATTGTGAATGTGTTTACATGGACATTCCCAAGGCCCCGGGGCTCACGGTCAGACTTTAAAGAATAATAACAAAAATAATTTTTGTTGTAGGAGGAGTTCCTGATGAGGGCGGTTAAATGAGCCGATCACTCGGCGTGGGCAGGAGCACCATGCAGGGAGACCCAGCTTCACTGGTTGGCCGATACTGAATGAACATTTGCCTCAATGGATAAACATGCTTGCTTGAGCTTCATATGCCCTCCCAGGCTTTGAGGACCTCTGATTTATAGAAATAAAGGAGCATTGAGGTGCCACAGGACAGTATCCTCCGCAAGACCCCCTTCTGCAGCCACTCCTGTGCTTGGCTGTCCCCGTTTCTTTCTTCTTTTCTTTCCATTTCTTTTTCCTTCCCTCCCTCCTTCCCTCCCTCCCCCTTCCTTCCTTCCTTTCCCTCCCTCCCTCCCTTTCTCTCTCTTTCTCTCTTTCTTTCTTTCTTCCCTGAGTTTCGCTCTGCAGCACAGTGACTCACTGCAACCTCCACCTCCCAGGTTCTCCCAAGCAATTCTCCTACCTCAGCCTCCCGAGTAGCTGGGATTACATGTATGTGCCACCAAGCCCGGCTAATTTTTGTATTTTTAGTAGAGACGGGGTTTCACCATGTTGGCCAGGCTGGTGTCCCAACCTCAGGTGATCGTCTGCCTCTGCCTCCCAAAGTGCTGCAATTACAGGCGTGAGCTGCCGCACCCAGCCTGTCCCTGTTTCTGATGTGAGCTCAGCCTCCTCAGCAGCTCCCCTTCTCCCTTGTCCCCTTCTGGTCCTAGCGACACACCCTGGATGCTCTCTGTGCCCTGGCTCTATCCGCCACCCACCACCAGGAACTCCTGCATGTAGGTTTACAATCCAGATCTCTGGTACCTCCTAGATCTTAATACCTGGTTACTGGTGCCAAAGTCACTCAACATGTGGGACAGAGAACAGACGAGGGCCTCTCCCGAAACCCCCTCTACCCCTGCCCCTCCCAGTATAGTCAATGGCACTAAAGTTTATTCAGCACCCCCAAACTCACTGAAATTGATCCAGCACCCCTAAACTCATTGAAATTGATCCAGCATCCCAAACTCAGATCTCTGGGCACAACCCTTTCCCCTCCCTTGTCTCCAGTGCCCGCCCAAGTTGTCTCTAGGTCCTATGCATTCTTCTTCCTTAACACCTTCTGTGCCTGTGTGACCTCCGATACCCACAAATCCACATGGCTCAGGCCCCTTCTCTTCCTAGAACATGGCGCAGCCTCTGAACTTGATCCTGGCTCAGAAACCCTACAGCTCCCATGTCCAGCCTCAACGCAGTGGCCAGACAACTTGGCTGCATGGCAGGTTCTGCCCTATTGTACACTTCACAGCTGCCCACAGGCTTGGGGAAGGTTCAAGACCTCTTGGCCTGGGGCTGAGGATGCCCACACCTGGCACCAACCCACCTGCCCACCTGTTTCTCCCTCCGCTCCCCCACCAAGGGTCTGCCCTCAGGCTGAGGAGAGTGTCTTACAGCTCCCCAGTGGCTGAACTCACACTCCTGGATCCTTCCCCTCCCTGCCTGAAAAGACCGAGCCCTCTCACTCTACCCAGCAGCCTCTTACTCACCTGGAGACCAGGTGGCCTGAGCCAGCCTTGTCTTTCTCCATCTCTCAGCAGGAAATGAGTCTGCTGACCACGACTTGTGCCTCTGGAAGCACACTTTATCCTGGGCTGGCCCACATCCTCCTGGTTTCCCCTTGGCTCTGGTCCTTCCTCCTGCCTTTGCCTAGTGGGTAACTGGGCATCCCAGGGCCCCTTCTCTTTCCATCCTTTACTTTCTCCCCAGGCAACTTTGGAGCTCTGGCTTCAACCTGCACCCTGATGCCAGCAATGCCCACTCCAGCCAAGGTCCCTGCGGGTCCAACCTTTTGCTTCCCTTGATGTCTCCCAGACTGCTCTGTCCCACATGTCTGAGGCTCAGGTTCTTCTCCCAGAAACCTGGTCCTAGCTCAGTGGTCCCTATTTCAATCAATGGATCTATCCCCGTCCAAGGGAGCAAGTCAGCTGGGGTCCACTCTGACTCTCCCTCTCTTCCTCCCCCACCCTCCAATCCATCATTGACTGTCAGTTTGACCCTAGAATGCTTCTCTCACCTCCATAGCATAGGGCACTCCACCCACTCAGACACCACCTGAACCTCTTCTTCAGATTCATCATCTTTCCTCAGACCCTCACGCCCCCAGCTCTAACCCCATATGGGACCACTTGGGATTGCTTCCACTTTAAAAGCCTCTGAGCTGTCCACCTCCCCCTTGAACCTGTGAGGGGATCTGTGCTCAGCTCCTTAATGCCAGGGCCCCATCTCACCTCTAGCGTCTGCAGAAGTCATAATTCAGCCCCTCTGGCCCCAAAGGACTGAAGAGCTCCCAAGTTTATGTGCATGGGGCAGGGGCTGTGCTCATAACCTCCCCTAGGGAGGAAGAAAGGAGAGCCCCGTGCTCAGCAGAATAATTCCCGCTGCCCCACGTGTCCTATGCCCTGGAACCTGCCACCACGTTAGGGTTCCTGGCAAAGGGTGATTAAGGTTGCAGATGGGGTTAGAGCTGCTGATTGGCCAACCTGAAAAGAGAGAGAGGAGCCTGGAGTATCCAGGTGGGCCCAGGGTAATCACAGGGTCTTTAACTGTGGGAGATGGGACAGGAGAGGATGCCAGCCATGTGATGTGAGAAGGACTCAGTGGCCATTGCTGGCTCTGAGGATGGAGGAAGGGGCTGAGAGCCAAGGAGTTCGGGGGCCTCTAGAGGCTGGAACAGGAAGGCAGTGGACTCTCCCCCGGAAGTGAGCTCTGATGATGGTGCCTCGATGGTAAACTAGTGAGGCTTCTTCCTGACTTCTGCCCTCCAGAACTGCAAGGCCACCCATCCGTCTCGTTTCAAGCCGCTACGTTTGTTTGCGACGGCGACATCTAATGCAGTCCTCTTGGAAAGTTCTTAGTGTCACATCACTCTGGCTGTGTTGACCACTCCCAGCCAACTGCCCCTCTCAATCCCCCTCTCCTCTCCCTTCCTTTTTGGGTCTTAATGTCCACAGTGAGGCGTGGACCCAGCCTTTCTGCCTCTCTAATGAGACAGGAGGGCAGGGAGCTGAAAGATCTCAAATCTGCCAACCCCACCCTTCCTCCTCTATCCCGCCTGGCAAGCCCCAGCCCCCCAAACCCCCAGCCTTCTCTGCCGTCTACACTCAGCAAAGTCAAGTCCCTCTCTGAGCAGCCTCTGCTTCCCAGATGGAGCCTCTGGCCCTGACCCTGCGGGGTGGTGCTCTGTGGGAAGGGGCAAGAAAAAAGGAATAAGCAACGCTTGACAAGGCTGTTTCAGGTCCCCCTTCTTCTTTCAGCCCAAGTAGATCCTGGCGGCCGACAGACACCCCAGAGGGAGATAACCACGACTCCTCCTAGCACAATGCACCTGGCGCTCCCTCAAGAGCTGCTAAAGCCAGACGGGGCTCATCTTTCCCCCCACCTCAAATACCCGCCCTTCACCACACACACATCCAGACACAAAGCCGGGGAGGACTCGAATTAATTTAACTTTTAATTATATTCACTTAACAAGATTATCCAGCTGAGGTTAAAAAAAAGTCAGCCTCCCCGCCCAGATGAAAAAAACCTCTTCTGTATCTATTTATATCCAGTATATACATAACCAGAAACGAATATTTCTTTATGGACCATTAAAGATCTAATGTTTAATTTATAGCCACTTTCTCTGGCGGGGTATCCAGGCACAATGTCAACATTTTTAATTAAATGAATTTTTTTTTTAAATCACAAAGGAAGATATGTATTTTTAAAGCCACATTTGAGCCAGTGAGCAACAGCCCTGAGTTGCTGCTTCCAGGAGGTGCCGCTGGTTGGAGAGGGTGCTGAGGAAAGAGGAGACATCTCTGGAATTTCAAATCCTAGGCTGGCCGGTCTGTCTGCGGTTAGGGTGGCAGGGGTGTCCCCAGATGAGGGCATGGCAGTGTACCTAGCAGGGGAGGTGCCCAGCTGCTGTTTTTTGAGTACCTACTGTGTTCTGGGCAGTGCCCTAGAGGGTTTTCACATGCCATCATCTTTAATTCTCCCAGCAATGGTCCACGGGGTGGCCATGGGATTGGGATTACCACAGAGGAAGCTCAGAGAGGTTGAGCACCCCGCCTGAGGTCACATAGTAGCAGATGGATGAAGAGCCCATGTCTGGGTCCAGGTCAGGTTCCTAAACCTAAGCACTTTCCTCTTCCCCCACACAGCCTCTGAGGGCGGGCATGGGAGGCAGCCTTCTCCTCAGCTGGTGGCAGGACTTTTGAGTCCTCTATGGTGCAAATGAAGTCACTGTAACCCCCAGGTCCTGGGCAGGGAGGCAAGTTCACCACTGCATCGCTAGCACCCAGGACACAGGAGCCTCACAGAAGTCATTTGCTGAGTTTTGCAGTTCATGAGAGTGAAAGTGATTTTCCAGAAGGCTCTCAGATGTCCTGGCTGTAGGGAGCAGGGCCCCTGAGGTCTGGAAGAGGCCAGCTGCTGCCCAGTCCTATTCCTGCCTCGTTCAGAACCCTGCCCACCCCGCAACCCCCAGGTGGCAGCAGGTGAGGAACCTTACTCCTGAGACCCTCAGCCCTAGCTCCACACACCCCCAAACCTGCCCCCCAATCCAGGACACGTGGCACCAGGGCCCAGCCTTGAGACCGACCAGCTGGACTCTTGCACACTGATCTCCGAACATAGATGGAGGGAAGCCCCTGAGTTGCTAAGTCTGTAGGCGACCCTGACTGAGGGTTCTAAGGCTAGAGATGGAGCTTCGGGAAGCTGAGCCCTTGAACCCTCAGCTGGTGACCAGTGCTGGCCCCAGGATCTCCCACCAGCTTGGGTTGGTCTTATGCCACCAGGGGCCACTTCTGAGCCCTCTTGGCGATTCGTAGACTTGCCCCTCCATGCAGTGTCAGTCCAGGCTGTCTGTGAAAAACCCGCCCTGCCTGAGTGGGTGCCTTACCTGGACAGTATCCAGGTGAACAGGTGCCTTATCTTGGCTGGGCCTGAGAGGGGTCCCAGAACGTCTGGAAGTGCTGGATGGCCCAGGTTATGGCCACTTGGCTATCACCATGGGCTGGACTCTTTAAGGACAACGTGGGGCTTCAGGCTGACATGTTGGGATTGGCAACACCCCAGACTCTTGCTCTAGGTAGGGCCTGGGGCAGGCCTATGTGTGTGGGGCAGGGAGGTAAGGTGGCTCATGCCTGATCCCTCTATCCTGGGCAGGAACTATGGGTCAGAGCGGAGGGCAGGCAGCTTCTCCTTGGGACCTTGCTGGCTTCCTGCCCCCAGGGCCTGTATCTGCTTGGCCTCCCCTCCTTAGCCAACCCCTTGACCCCTCAGAAACTTGACATCTCTCCATGCTTTTCCTATGGAGCCTGCCCAGGCCACACCCCTCCCAGCCAGTCTGATGCTGCCTCCAGGACAGAGAATGGGAGCTGAGTGGCCCTGTGGTCACATGTGTGCATGTGTGTGTGTGTGTACTGGGGGTGTGGCATGAGGAGGAGCACTGGAGAGGGAGTCTGGGGTGACAGTGCTGTAGACTCACTATGGTGGGTCTCAGCCCAGTGGCTGGACATCAGTGACGCTGTTGAGAGACACGTGGACACTTCAACATCTGCCCTGCTCTTCAAAGAAGTGACCTCACAGGGGCATAGTCCCTGCCACCATTCTCCACCCCAGAGCCCTGGCCCCCTATCTGTGCTCAGGAACAAGGCTGTGTCCATTTGAACCAAGGGTGGAAATTAGAGGCAGCCAGAAGCCGAGGCCAGCATGAGCCAGCGGCCTTTAATGGGACACTCCATCTTCCCCTGGAGACCGCATCTCCCAGGAAGCCTCAGGAAGCTGCTGAGTCAACACTGCATGGGCAGGGTGGCCGGCGCTCAGCAGCAGCACTGGGCCTGGCCTCCCAGGTCGGCTGGTCTCCATCCCGGGCTCAACTGCAGCTCAGGGGCAGCGTCCCTGGGCTTCTCCTCCATGGCTGCAATTCCCCTTCCTAGAGGGGCCGCAGATAGGAAGGCCCTCCTCTACATCCCAGGGACGGTGGACGCTGCTGGTATAGGGACTAAATCGACACCACTTCCGGGACTCCTGTCTTCTGCTTGGGGCTGGGGCTCCTGGACCCGCTGCCTGCCGAGCATAGAGGGGCACAGCTGCCTCCCCAGCCAACTCCCTCGGGGGCTTCCAAAGCAGCCATCCAGAAAATGCCTGGTCATAGTCCTCTAGGAATTTCTGGAGCTGTCTTCCAATGCCATGAACTTCCCTGGTGCGGACGGGAAGGGCTGACCTAGCAGCTCAAGGTAGGGAAGCCCCAGCCCATTGTAAACCCTCCCAGCCCCGCCAGGTGTGCTCCCCCGCCTTGCTCAACCTTCATTAGCTGTGGAGGTCAAGAGCCTCATCACTCCCTCTTAGCTCTGCTCTTTCCTGCAGGGAGGCACGCTTGTCTCTGGGGCTTCTATTCCCATAAACCGACCCTTCCTTTCTCATGTGAATCCACTTTAATTACAAAGCTAAATAACGAGAAGGAAATATTAAAATTAAAAAAAAAATTCCCTACACAAAGCAAGTTTGCTTGTGCCGGCCACCGGCTCCGGGAGCTGAAGCCCAGAGTAAGGATGGCACCACGCCACTCACTAAAAGCATGAGTGTCCCTAAATCAATAATTCATTTACTTTAATGAGATAAGTACTTTGAAAACTAATTGCAAACCTGCTCCATTTACTCCGACCCGTTACAGCCCTTAATGTAAATCGCAGAACCATGGCTGTGGGGAGGAGAAAGTCTTCAGGTGGAAGACACCGTGTCATCTTCCCCTTTCTTCTAAGAAAGGAAAAGAAGAGCTGCCAGGTACGGTGGCTCATGCCTGTAATCCCAGCACTTTGGGAGGCCGAGGCGGGTGGATCACCTGAGGTCAGGAGTTTGAGACCAGCCTGGCCAAGAAGGAGAAAACCCATCTCCACTAAAAATTCAAAAATTAGCCGGGCATGGTGGTGCACGCACCTGAAATCCCATCTACTCTCGGCGGGGCTGAGGCAGGAGAATCGCTTGAACCTGGGAAGTGGAGGTTGCAGTGAGCCGAGATCGTGCCACTGCACTCCAGCCTGGGCGACAGAGTGAGACACCATCTCAAAACAAAAAACAAAACAAAAACAAAAACACAAAAAACAAAAAAACAAAAAAGAAAAAGAAAAGGAAAGAAGTTTGTGACGCGGTGGGAGGAATCTGGGGAACTGGTGGACTCCTGCTGTCTCTCCACCTGCCCTACTGTGAGGCAGCAGACGGGTCCCCTCCAGTATGAGGTTCGACCCGCATCCTTCCCCTGGGAGAGAGGGTGGCATTGGGAAGCTGGAATGTGGCAGCACACACTACAATCGACGCCGGGAAATGACTGTCCTGGGGCCTCCAGGGACTCCTGTGAGTCCCTCCGCCGGCAGGTGCTCTGAGCAGTCCTTCCCCGAGCCCTGAGCCCCAGGAGGTTCATGCGGTTCCAGAGACGCCGGCACAGGGATGCATGTTGTTAGGCGAGTTTTCAGTTCATGCTTTGGCAAGTGAAGTCCCAAAGGGTCCAATGTTCCAATAGCTTCCCCAGAATACAAACCCGAGACCAAAAAGATGCTCTGACTAGCAGGTGCCCTGAGGAGTCTGCTGCCAAGATGCTGAGAGCACAGCCTGTGCTGAGTGGAGGACAGAGCAGCAGACCAGGAAGCTGCTCACCTACCAGGGGTTTGGCCAAAGGGCTGCAGGACCCATGGGGCCAGGAAAAGACACCTGAGTCCTTCTCATTGTTCTTTGCTTTTTTTTTTCCCCTCTGAGACAGAGTCTTGCTCTATTATCCAGGATGGAGTGCTGTGGTGCAATCTCAGCTCACTGCAGCCTCCACCTCCTGGGTTCAAGTGATTCTCCTGCCTCAGCCTCCCGAGTAGCTGGGACTACAGGCACGCAGCACCATACCTGGCTAATTTTTGTATTTTTAGTAGAGATGGGGTTTCACCATGTTGGTCAGGCTGGTCTTGAACTCCTGAGCTCAGGCAATCCACTTGCCTTGGCCTCCCAAAGTGTTGGGATTACAGGCGTGAGCCACCATGCCTGGCCTGTCCTTTGCTTTTGTTTTGGGGAAAAAAAATATAAAAAGCAATGATGGTACATTTTTCAGCTTCTAATCTTGTGGGGACGGGGTCTCAAATCCTTCTTCTCTCTCCCCCTTTATCCCCTTCTCTCCCCACTCTCTCTCTTTCTGGTTTTTGGCCTCACTGGGAATAGATGCCAATGCCTACACAGAAGTCCAAGGTTGCTTCTTGACATTTTCAGGAAGAGCCTGTTTTAGAGATTATGACTCTTGGAAAATGCAGAAGAACCTATTTCTGCTTTGCTGCTAGACACTGGTTGGTCCTCCGCGGTGAATAGCTCAGCTAAACCAATCCAGGTCTCAGGGCTGACCCAGTGCAGGGAGCGCCACACTGACAGGCAAAGTCAAAGCACCAGACAGCAGCCTCCAGTGATACGCCACAGACACAGAGAAGTGTCTGAAATGGATTCCCCGCTTAAATCTCAAACCCTACTCAATACTCCTGTACTGAGGCGAAAGCAGAGGATAAAATCTCCATCCCAACCCACCAGGTGTGTTGCCATGGACCTCAGTCAAGGTTGCTGCTGATATGATTCAGATGATACGCCACAGACACAGAGAAGTGTCTGAAATGGATTCCCCGCTTAAATCTCAAACCCTACTCAATACTCCTGTACTCATGCAAAACCAGAGGATAAAATCTCCATCCCTTAGAACCCACCAGGTGTGTTGCCATGGATCACAGTCAAGGTTACTGCTGTTATGACTCAGCATTTACTGAGCACTTGAATGTGCTGGGCAAGCCCTTCTCACGGGGGTCCCTGTCTAAATGGAACACAGGTTCCCCAGGCCAGATGGAGCCAGGGCCACTAACGACACTCAGGGGTCAGATCCTGGGTAGACTAAAAGGAGCTCTAGAGCCTCAGGGCCAAGGGAGGGTGGGACAGGGAACTTGGCGAAGTTCTTCTCAGGTGCACTCAGCAAGAGAGATGGACAGGCCTTTTGGAAGATCAGGAGGCAGGGGCTGGTTGGTGGGGGGTGCACTCAGAGCTGCTGAAGAGGACCCCGTTCAGGAAGGGCTCATCTCCTAGTGGGAATCCCACCCTCACCATGCCATCCTCCTCCTGCTCTGCCAATAACAGAGAAGGGCCCACACCTGGGCCACCTTGTACTTGACC
Source organism: Pongo abelii (assembly GCF_028885655.2). Classification (NCBI taxonomy): domain Eukaryota; kingdom Metazoa; phylum Chordata; class Mammalia; order Primates; family Hominidae; genus Pongo; species Pongo abelii. The sequence continues at coordinate 94,700,348 of NC_072004.2, forward strand.
CGGCTATCACAGTCCACCTGCCATGGCTACTCGATGCCATGTCGAAAGGCGCCGTCCCGGCAAGTCTGGTCCCAAAGCTGTCCTGCTTTCTCAGCACTTGCTAGAGGGAAGCCTGCTCTAAGTGGCTGCAGCCGCTTTTGCAGAGTCGCTTGTCACTTGCAATCCCAGCTCTAAGTCATTGCTCAAAACCAGAAATGTCAAAATTCTCTTTCCCTTATAATTCTGCCCTTCAGGCTAAACTGTCTGTAGGGATGATGACAGCAGGGTGCTGGTGGGTACTGAATGCTGTTTTTCTATAGACCCACTTTTCTTCTCCCTGAAACACTGACCCAATATGCAGCTGGTGTCTGGCCCACCTGGCATCTGTGGACTCGGCTCCGGGGGCTGTGCTGTCCTCGGGTAGAGGGTGGAGCAGGAGTGAGGAGTGGGCACAGCACCGATCTCGGGCAGGGTCCACCTGCAGGACCCGCAGCCTTGCAGTGAGAGGGTATATTCTGGGGTCCCAGCCCTTCCGTGGTGAGGGCAGCTGCCTGGACCCCAGAGGCGAATGGGAAGGTGAGGACAGGGGCCCCAGAGGCGAATGGGAAGGTTACGGCAACTGCCTGGACCCCAGAGGCGAATGGGAAGGTGAGGGCAGGGGCAGGAGGCACCAGAGATGGGGTATCGCCAGGGAAGAGCCTCTCCTGTGTTCCTGAGAAGACAAGCTGCAAACCAGCTGCATCTGGGAGGCAAGGCCTGAGGAGGGAAGGGAGGAGGCAGGACTTTGGGGGCCCAGGTGAGATGGTGTTGCCTGGGACTGCATGGAAGGGAAGGGCACTCAGCTGACGCAGAGGCAGCTGGGAGGGGGCTGAGAGCAGGGACGTGCTGGTCAGTAGACCTGGCTCCCTTTGCTGAGCCTGGCAATCCTGCGTTCCCCGAGAGCAGGGAGACGCAGGGACAGGCTCGGTGTGGCCTGGGTGTGTAGGTGCCCCTGCACCTCAGGGTCACAGTAGCCGCAGGGGCTCTGCAGCTGGTGCCGTTCTCAGTACTGGGCAGCATTTTCCCTCTCTCACTCCTCCCTGAAGAGGCCCATCTGAGTATCATCCCTGCTTTGCAGATGAGGAAACTGATGCTCAGATATGTCAACTGTGAGTGCAGTGGATGTGAATCCAGTCAGGTGGGCTGGGCAGCCAGATGCTGAGCCCCTTCCTGGCCGCTGACTTTCCCTGGGTAGAGTGAGGACCACGGGAGGTGGTGCTCACACCCCTGGTGTGTGGAGCCCTCTGGACAGGTGGAATGCTGTCTACACGTCCTGTGTGTCTAACCAGCACTTACTGAGCACCCCTGGGCCTGGCCCCGCCCATCGGCCACCTGGTTTAATCATCAAATAAGGAGGTACAGGAGGAGGTGGAATGGGAGCCTGCCTTGCCCAGACCCTCACACCCCTCCCCAATGGCTAGTTGTCAGGGACCCCTGCCCTGCTGAGGCTCAGCTTCTCCCAGGGCCGCTTCCCACAAAACAGCCCCATGTGCCAGCACCTGCTCCCTGCCACAGTGGATCCAGCACTGTCTGTGGCCTCTGCCCCACACGTTCTGGGCCCTGAGTGGAACCCAGATGGGGTCTTGCTCTTTCCCCTGCACCTTGGAGCTAGGACCCCTGAGAAGAAAGAACGTGGCCTGAGAAGGGCCCCAGGAAGAGCCACGAGGTGCCCACAGTGCACACCAATAGAGCAGAGATGCCACTGGCACCTCCATGGGTGAGGGGTCGGCTGCTGGGGCCAGGCCGGTGCCCCTGAGTCTGAGGGCAGCACTGATGGCCAAGGCCAAAGCCAGAGCCCCAGGGGTGGCCCAGAGAGGTGTGGCCACACTGGCCTATGGCTGAGGACACAGCCAAGCTGCAGCCAGCTTGCCCGGGCTTGGGGCCTGATGGGAATCCGACGCCCCTCCCCTGGGGATAGGAAAATGGCCAAGGAAGACGCTGTAAAGTGCGAGAAAATGGCATGTAGGAGAGGATTTTCACTCCACATCACAGAGCAACTCCAAAGCCCTTTCCCAGCTCTGAGGCCTACCAGCTCCGGCCGACTGCCAGACTCCATCACCCTCCACGGGCCCCACACTGGCCTCCTCACTGGCCCTGGCACCTGCCAGCACACTCTGCCCAGGGCCTTTGCACCAGCTCTGGCCTCTCCCCCACCATCCATGTGTTTCCCTCCCTCCCTTCCATCCTGGGGCTCCGGCCTCTCCCCACCCTAGCTGTTCCTTACTTCCCTTCGATCTTTGCCCAGATCCTTTTTCTCACCTCAGTTAAAGTCAAAGCCTTCACACCCCTACACCCCTCCAGTTCCCACCTCACGGCGTTAGCTCCTCGAGCCCCCTACAAACATACTCATCTGTTCCCCCAACTGCCCATCTCCCCCACTGCAATGTAAGCACAACAAGAGGTTTTTATCTGCTTTGTCTCCTGATGCAGACATTACGTGTCTCCAGAGCCCAGGACAGGGCCTGGCACAGAGCAAACACTCAATAAATATGTGTGAGTAAATGAAGGAGGGGGCACCAGCACCCTGAAACCACATGCACAGGGTCTCTTTCTTTTTCCTTTCCTTTTTCTCTCCCAAGACCCAAGACCTGCTTTTCTCTTGCAGAAAGTGGTGTTCTGAGGGGTATGGAGCTCCTTGGAAGGACCCGGAGGCAGAGGATGCAGGGGGCGCTGTGCTGCCACAGTCCCCCAGGAGCCTCCCAGGCCTGTGCGGCTCTCTCTCCCCTGCACAGGATTCCCCGGAGGGCTCTCCACAGTGCAGATTCAATGATGCGGCAGGTCTGGGGTGGTGGGGGTGCATTTCTCACAAGGTCCCAGGTGACGCGGAGGCTGCTGGAGCGGGGGCCATGGTCTGAGCAGGAGCTCGCACACAGGCGGGTGGGCGGCAGGACCCTCCCTATCCCATCCCGTGCTGGTCACCACAGGGACCTTGGTGTGAAGCCAGGATGAAGGCTGTGCACCCCACACTTTCCCTGTTCACGCAAGAGGCCCCCAAAGCAGCTTCCCCTCCTGTTTCTTGGCAGCTTCTGATGGAACCTGAAGAGGGGAGGGGAAGACTTCAGGTGCCCATGGCTGGCCCAGCGGAATTGTGGGTTTGCCTTTACTGGGGCTTGTGGAGCGGGGAGGCGTATGAACACCTGCAATATTAATGCAGATTGCCAGGCATCGGGCTCCTTCACATACTCTAAAACTTTGCTTTGAGTTCCTCTGAGATTCCTTTTGAAGTTTGAGATTACTTTTGAGATTCTTTTGAGTTACTTGAGTAACTTTGAGATTTCCTTTCTCTGCCTGGGCTGTATGCTAAATCAAAACCACTGCTCTGGAAAAGCCTCTCATGGTCACAGCTCAGTACGCATAATGTGGCTAAGGGGCGGCCAGGCCAAGTCCAAGATGCGGCGGTTCTGAGCCTCAGCTTCTCCATGGAGGCTCCCACAAGCTTGGAGCTCTGCAGCCGGGGGCAAGTCCTGCAGCCATGGGGGGGCCTGGACAGGGGCTGTGGGTAGGAAAGGGGTGGCCAGGACTGGCCTGGGAGCCAGCCATGACCCTGCACAAGCAGATCCCACTGAGGAGACACGGCCCCTATCCTTGGTTTCCCTGCCAGGACTTGCACATTTCTCTATGAATTCCACCTCGGTCGTTCTCCTTTGACGAACAATTGATGGGCAGATCTCCACTGATCACACAGGGACAAATTGATTAGGATCCTAAATTAGATCAGCCCTGCTGTCTTCTCAGAGGGCAGGACCCCTTAATCCTGTTCCAGTCTCAAGAGGTGGAGGGAGGCCCAGGCTGGTGGGAAGGGCTGTGGGCCCTCTGTGCAGGCTCACGGTGCCAGCTGTGGATGAGCCCACGGGGCAGGAGTAGAGCTGCGGATCTGTGGCTGCCCCGTGTGCCCCACAAGGCTGGAATCCATCCCTACGTGGGGCACGAGGACAGCCAGGCCAAGACTGGTCCAATAGAATCAGTTGCTCCCTGTTGGATGGAAACCAACCCATATGCCTTCAGCCATGAGCATTGGGGCAGCCCCAATAGGGCAAGGCTCCTTCTTGCTTCTTGGCTGCAAAGCGCCAGCTCTGGTTGCCTTCTCCTTGTTTCAGGTGGCCTGGCTGCCAAAGCTGTTGGCAGACACTTGCTGGGCTGATGAACTCTGCAGGTGAGGCTGCAGCTGGTAAGGCCTCAGCTGCCTCCCCCGGGAGAACTTGCTCTTGGCCACTCTGGGTTGAGGCGACTTAGCTGAGCAGGCTCCAGGCTTTCAGCTCGGGCAGGGTAACTCGCCCAGGCCTAGCGTGCCCCTCCAGGGTCCCAGGGCCCCGCGAAGCCACCCTGACCCAAGTGTATGCTGGGGTCACCCCCCCGGCTATGCTGCCTCCCCCAACCTTTGGAGGGCTCAGGCTCTGGAAACACTCAGGCGGAGGGAGTTTGCAAGGGCAAACTTTTCGTGATTTCTGCTCTTTCCTCACTCCCAGCCCAGCACTGGGAAGGTGGCCAGCACTTCTAAGGAACAATCCAAGTGAACGCTGGTATTTTATAGGCACTTTGTAAATTCTGCAGCACTTGAAATTTATGTGATATGTTTGGAATGCTGGAAGGCACGTGGAATTTCTGCGGACACAGAGGTCTTCTGCCCCTGATCAGGTTTTTACCAGTCGTGGCAGGGCCCTGGGGCCTGGCTGCGAGAGTCCCGTGCTGCTCGTGGCAGAAGTCCTGGGAGTGGCCACTGGAGAGGAGGCAGGAAGGCAGAGGCTGCCCCAGCTCATCGTGAGCCACTTCCACCTGCTCTCTAGGGTGGCCAGGTCATATCCACCTGGAAGGCAGACCAAATGCCACCACACCCCCTCTGCCCCGAGCCCAGGCTCCATGAGAGCTTGGACTCTGCCTGCTGTTGCCTAGAACGGTGCCTGACACACAGGGGGAGCCAGCGAATGCCCGGATGAACGCACGATTACGAGGGGCAGAACCATGTCCCCAAAAAGGTATGTCCAGTCCTAACCCCCAGAGCCTGGAATATGACCTTATTTGGAAAAGGGTCTTTGCAGATATGACTAAATCAAGGATGATAAAATGAGATCATCCTAGATTTAGGGTTGGCCCTAAATCGAATAGCGGTTGCCTTTATAAGAGAAAGGAGGGAGGTTTGAGACACACAAGGAAGAAGGGCTCGTGGAGCCAGAGGCAGAGATGAGAGTCGAGGAATGCCTGGAGCCCCTAGAAGCTGGAAAAGGCAGGAAGGACCCTTCCCTAGAGCTTTGGCGGGAGCACAGCCCTGCTGGCATCTTTTTTTTTTTAGACGGAGTTTTGCTCTTGTTGCCCAGGCTGGAGTGCAGTGGTGCAATTTCAGCTCACTACAACCTCCACCTCCAGGGTTCAAGTGATTCTCATCCCTCAGCCTCCCAAGTAGCTGGGATTACAGGCACCTGCCACCACACCCGGCTAATTTTTGTATTTTTAGTAGAAACAGACTGTTGGCCAGGCTGGTCTTGAACTCCTGACCTCAGGTGATCCACGTGCCTCGGCCTCCCAAAGTGCTGGGCTTATAGGTGTGAGCCACCAAGGCTGGCCTTTTTTTTTTTTTTTTTTTTAAAGATGGGGTCTCACTATGTTGTCCAGGCTGTCCTCGAACTCCTGGGCTCAAGCGATTTTCCTGCCTCAGCCCCCCAAGTTGGTAGGATTACAGGCAGAAGTCACTGCACCCGGCTCCTGCTGACATCTTGATTTTAGACTTCTAGGCTCCAGAACAGTGAGAATCCATTTCTGTTGTCTCATGTCACCCAGTTGGTGGTCATCTGTCACAGCAGCCCCAGGAGACTCATCCACGTGCTCTGGTCTGGAGTTTAATTCTAGCAAGAGCAGATTCTCCTCATAGCTTCCCCAGTTCACCCACCTGATGCTGTTTCTGTTTTCCTCCCTGGGACCTTAGCAAGCATGGGCCCGGGGTACAGGCTCTGTGGTTGATGGGTCCTGTGTGTACTGCCAGAGGGGGTATGCTCCACGAACCGGGCCTCGACTTCCCCATGTTCTGTGCCTTCTCCTTGGCTCCTGGCCCCCCCTGGAAGGTTCCGCTCCCCTGTATGGTTCTGTGGGGCAAGCTGGGTGAGAACATGGGGAAGTGTCCAGCGTTACTGCCACCAATGCCCTTGGAGACCCTCAGTGCAAGAGGAGGGGGGCACAGATTTGTGGCGACCATAAAAACTGCATCAAACTACTCCAGAAAGCAGCCCATGCAGCCTCCGTTCCAAGCAGACTTTCCACCACCTCCGCTGCCAGATGCCACGCTCGGCAGTGACCACAGGGTGAGCTGGGCAGAGGCAGTCCAGCCCCCATTCCAAAGGACAAAAAGCAGAACACAAACAGTTCCAAAGAACAAAACCCTCTCACTGCCCTTCAGCCTGGAGGAATGCTGGAAATGAAACCAGGCTTCATGAGCTTGTTCCTAAGTTTTTAAATGTAATGCCATGTCCTCCCCAAAGCCGGCCCTGGGGGGCCACAATTATTAACTGTCTTCAGGCGGTCGTGGGGAGCAGCTGGCCTCTGGGGCTCCCACAGCCTCCCGCTTAACGAGAGTTTCACTGGCAGCAGCTGACGCTGTCCTCTCTCTTGCTTTTTCCTTTCCCTAATAGTCTCTCATGAAGGATCTCATCAAAAGCTTTTTGAAAACGCAGGTAAATTATGTCCACTGGGCTGCGAGAATGACTGCCACTTTATTAACTTTTTAGAGCACTCTGGCGAGTTAGAGAGTCTGATTTCCTTTTAGATATGTGTAGCAGTTTGACCTTATTACCCCTGGGCACACGGGTCTGTAATTTCCAGGGTCTCCCAGGCTGATGTTAGCGACTTTCCAATTTCCAGAAAGGGCTTAGTTTCCGAATGCCTTTCAAGATCACCGCTATTTTATACTTTCTGATTCCATTAGGGGAATCCTCTCCCATTCCGGAGATTTAGTGGGCTGGGATTTTGCAGGTAAGCTTATAAACTGCTTCCCGAGAGCCTGCAGCTGCGCAAGCCTGCCAACTCCGGGCAGGTCGTGTCCACCACCAGTTCCAGGTGACTTTGGACAGGTGGCTCAGAACTGGCTTGGGGAGGGGGCCCCCACAGAGCTCAAGTCAAGAAGGCTCATGGCACAGCATCCAGACTGCTTAGGCAGCAGGAATTTAAATTTATACAAACACTGTGTAAATTCATTCCCGCTGTAACAGACTTAGACCAGAGCTGACTTTTCCCAGAGGGCCGCTCACCCGGACGGGGCAGGTGAGACTGTCTGCTCCAGCCTTCCCGCCCCTCTCAGCCTTCTCTGGGCATTGCCCTGCCCTCCTTCCTTTGATTCCAACAGGAAAAGACCCTGGTTATAGCGGCCTGGTCTCCCAGGGCAGAGACAACCTTGAATGAAGTGAGCAAGTTTCCTGTCTGGCCTGGCCTCCATCCCCAGCTGATGTAGGAGCCTGGACTTCTTGGCACATTCCCCTTGAAGGGAAGTGTCCTCATCCTCGTGGTCCAGGCACCTTCTCACCTTGTTTGCTTCAGCTTCTGATACCTGCTAAAGTCAGTGCTCCGCCCGCCCGTCTCATCCAGGTGTGCTTTCTGTGTTCTGTTGGGACTGTTCCTTTTCTTAGGAGGTATTATTTGGAATTGGGTTGGAATTGTTTGCTAAGTTTCTGTGTTCTGTGATTTGACTTTCAGGGGGGCTGTTATTGGGCCGGGTTCCCAACGCAGAGCTCCCGAAGTGCTTGGAATTTCCCGCGTGCCAGAACGGTCTTTAGAAAGTTATGAGATGACTCTTGGTGGCCCCTAGATAAGATAGCTTCAGAATGGGAGCTGGCCCCAGAGACACCAACTTTGTGATTAGAGGGCTGGGACTTCAGACTGGCTCAACCTCAGGAGAGGGGAGGGGGCTGGAGATGGAGTTCAATCAGGTGTCCAGTAATGTCATCAATCATTCCTACATAATAAAATCCTGATGGAGAAAGCTCTGGGCCCCTAAGTGTGGTGGAGCTTCCTGCTTGGCGACCACGTGGGTGTGCCCGGAGAGTGATGGGGTGAGGACATAGGAGCTCCGCGCTCCCGCTCAGACCTCGCCGTCCCTGGATCCTTTATAACAAAACTGGAATCATTTGCATGCCACTTTCTTAAGTTCTGTGAGATGTTCTAGCAATGACTGAACCTGAGGGGTTCATGGGAACCCCAGAATTTGCAGCTGACTGGTCAGAAGGTGGGTCCTGAGACTAGGAGCTGGCTTGGAAGTGAGGGTGGTCTTGTAGGGGACTTTGCCCTGCACCTTGGAGTCTGAGGCTGACTCTGAGCAGTGAGTGCCAGAATTGCACTGAAGCCCACCCACTTGGGGTGGGGGCAAGGGGGCGTCACACCAGATGCAGACCTCGCTGGCTCTGGGCCCTGTGCCATCTCTCAGCCTCAGTTGGGGCGTCATACTCTTTGGCGGGTCGCTGAACATTTAGGGCCTTCAGTGCCTCCCCTTCAAGCTGATGGTGATGGGATGGATGATCTCCAAGGTCTGTCCAGTCCTGAAACGCTGTGACCCCGAGCCATCATGCCCATGTCACTCTCTCTCTATTTTTTTTTTTTTTTTTGATTTGAGACAGAGCCTTGCTCTGTTGCCCAGGCTAGAGTACAGTGGCGTGATCTCGGCTTACTGCAACCTCCACCTCCCTGGTTCAAGCGATTCTCCTGCCTCAGCCTCCCAACTAACTGGGATTATAGGCGCATGCCACCATGCCCAGCTAATTTTTGTATTTTTAGTACAGACAGGATTTCACCGTGTTGGCCAAGCTGGTCTTGAACTCCTGACCTCAGATGATACACCTGCCTCAATCTCCCAAAGTGCTGGGATTACAGGTGTGAGCTACCAGGCCTGGCCCCATGTCACTCTCTATGGAGGAAGATGCCAGAGTTCATGGCCTTGTTGTCTGGGACCTTGGCTGACACCATTCCTTTCAGGGAGAGACCTCCTGAGTCATGGAGAAGCCCAGGAAGGGTCTAAGGTGTGGAAACCTGGGCGTGTCAATTAGTGGGGTAGAAGGAGGAGGAGCTGGGAACTCGCAAAGCAGAGAGAAAAGGACGGGAAGAGGGTGTCTTTCCAGCCTAACTCTTGACGACTCTGGGCTCTATCCTCACGATTTCGAAAGTGCCTTCCGCTTTTTATACCCCCGCTATAGAATTCAACCCGCCCATGTCAAAAATGTCCTCGGTCTCTGCAAATTTTCCCCTTCTCCAGGGAGTTTTCACCTCTTTTAACCCTCTGCATCATCTGTTTTCTCTCCCATCTCCTGGAGGCGGAGTAGATGCATTTCCTGGTTGCTGTGAGGGGCAAAAGCAGGGAGAACGGCTTCTCTGCGAGTCTGCGAGGGCGTCCCCTGTGGGGAGCATCTGCTCAGGACTGGCGGGTTGCAGACCATCTAGCCAGACCCTGGCCACCCTCAGGCTGCCTCTGCAACCGTCCCAGTGTTTCCCAGCCCACCTTGCCTCACCTCCCGTTTCATTCCAGAAACTGCCCCTACTCAAAAGTTCTCCCCTGGGCGTGACTGACATTGCCTCTTGATGGCCTCCCCATGGGTCTGAGTGCCACGCTCCTGACCACAGAGGCCAAGCTCAGCCCCTTCCTCCATGACAGACCTTCTGGCCCTTCCTCAGCTGGGGTGCTAACTCTCCTGCTGCAGGCAGGGACGTCTATTCTGCCCTCTGAGCTCCAGCCACAGTTCCCAGGCCAGCCCTCTGCCATCTTCATGGGAAAAGGAAGCTGATCTTCTCCTTTGCAACCCCAAGCCCCTGGCCTGCACCTCCTGAACTCCCTTCCCCCAGGAAAAGCCACACTCATGCCCTGGCTGACTCCAGCCCCTGTGTGATGACCCACGGCTCTGGTATCCCTCCCGCTCCCTGACTTCCCACGCCTTCACTCCCCTCCCCATCTGTCCCTCTCCAGTAGCCCCCGGACCTCGTCCCGACCTGTGCTACCCGCTCCCTGCCACCCTCTTTCCTCTTTCTCTCATTCCTGCTCCTTCCTCACACAGAGGACATCGATCCTGGGCCTAATTAGGACAGCTCAGCCGTTGCGCCCTGAAATGTCTCCCTCTCACCCTCTTGTCTTCACACGCCTCCTTGTCCAGCTTAGCTGTCGTACTGGGGTGTCCCCCCAAATTCATGTCTACCTAAAGCCTCAGAATGTGACCTCATTTGGAAATAGGATCTTTGCAATTAGCTAAGATCAGGTCAGACTGGACTGGGGTGGGCTTTTCATCCAATCACTGGATGTAAATCACTGGTCCTTCTGAGAAGGGGAGATGTGGACACAAAAGATAGAGACATGCAGACACATGCTGGGAAGAAGGCATGGGAGGGCTGAGGCAGAGACTGCAGTGATGCTGTCCCAGCCAAGGAATACCCAGGGTCCCAGGAGCTGGAAGAGGCCAGGATGGATCCTCCCCTAGAGCCTTCAGAGGGAGTGCAGCCCTGCCCACACCCTGACTTCAGAGTGCTGGCCTCCAGAACTGGGAGAGGAGGCATTTCTGCTGTTGAAGCTGGGTGGTTTATTATGGTGGCCCCAGGAAACTCACACAGATGCTAGGACTCAACCATCCAAGGTCACTGTCCGGGGCTCCTCTCAGGCAGCAGGTGCTCAGTGAATATTGGCTCTTCCCACTCCTGCCTCTGAGAGCTGTGGGAAAAAACTCCCCCCTTGAGGAGCACTGCCCTATAAACACACCTTCTCTATTGTCACCTGGCCCTCTGGCTCCTCCTCCCGATCTCCATCTCCCTGTCCCATCCACACCTTCTCTGTTCTCCCCCTACCTGACTTTCTGCAGGTGACCTCCCCTCCTCTTCCACTGTCAGCTCCCTGTACCCCCCACCTCTTTTCTCCTGGGGGAGCCTGGGTCTTTCCTCTCCCTTGTCTGTCACTGTCCTCTCTCCAGTGTCAACACTGGAAGTGTCTTTCCTTTCATTAGCATTTAAGTGCTGGGTTCCTTTCCATTGTAAACATCAACACAAGCAAGCCTTCCAGCAAGGTGAGCCTGCCACTGCACCATCCATCTGCAAACCCTCCAGCAAGGTGAGCCCCGCCACTGCCCTGATCCCCTTGCCCACACTGCCCCTCCCAGTGCCCGCCCTGCAGCGTCTGGGATGGAGACTCTGTCCTTCCCACCACTGCTGCCCTCAGGGCCGCTGCTGCTTCTCCATTCAGCGAGCATCTGTCTGCCTTCTTGGCTTGACCTTTCCCCCTTCGCGAATCACTCCCTTCCTCCTTCTTGCCAACTTCTTGCTGGTCTTCGGCCTCTGTGGCCACCCGCCTGGTTCTCCTCCATCCATTGGTGGCTCCTCCATCCCTTTGCCATTGGCTCCTCTTCCTCATAAATGTCAGTTTCCATGAAGGAGCATTCCCCGCTCCCTTTTTCCCAACTCCACTGCCAGGGCCCCCGCCATGGTTTTGAGAACAGCCCTGTGTCGATCACTTCCAAAGAGAAGTGTGCTGTCCTTGCCTCTCTCCTGAGTTCAGAACCATCTCTCCAGGTGTACTGACCTGTCCACTGGGGTCCCTCAGATACCCAAACCTCTAAGGCTGATCTCAGTACCCTTCCCTAAAAGCCTCTCCTCCTGCACTCCCCAGCTCAAGAGCGGGCACCCCCTCCCCTGTGTTGCTCAAGCCAAACACCTGTGACCCATCCACCATGCCTCCTTCTCCTGTACCCAGGTCTGTCCTTTCCTATTATTTAATATGGCCACCTCTCTTCTTTCCCTTTGCCACTGGGCAGGAACAAGGGCCACCATTTCTCACTGAGAATAATGCAATGGTGCCAGGCCAGGACGCACCACTAAGGGCATCCAAGACTGGTCCCCCTCCACGTGCAGGGCCTGCGAAGAGAGTGATGTAGGCAGAGTAAGGAGGGGAAAGAGGCAGTTCTGGCAGCCCTGTTCCTCCTCTGTTGGGCCTGGGGGGCAAGGTGGGGGAGCCCTCCTGCTTTAATCCACAAACACACAGAGGGACAATAGCCTTTGCCCATTGGCATGACCATGACAATACCTTGCACAGAGCATGTACCACACGCCATCTTCATCCCCATTTTGCAGATAAGGAAATGAGGCAGAGAGGTTAAGTCATTTGTCCAATGTTATGCAACAAGATGCTAGGGCTGGATTCAGATTCCTTTTCTTTTTCTTTCTTTTCTTTTTTGTTTTTTTCTTCTCCAAAGCCCAGGACTGATTACTTAATTTTCAGGGCCCATTGCAAAATGAAAATATGCATCTTTTTAAAAAAATGCATAAGTTTTTTTTTTTTTTTTGAGACAGAATTTTGCTGTTGTCACTCAGGCTGGAGCACAATGGTGCGATCTCGGCTCACTGCAACCTCTGCCTCCTGGGTTCAAGCGATTCTCCTGCCTCAGCCTCCTGAGTAGCTGGGATTACAGGTGCCCGCCACCATGCCCTGCTAATTTTTGTATTTTTAGTAGAGACAGGGTTTCATCATGATGGCCAGGCTGGTCTCGAACTCCTGACCTCAGGTGATCCACCTGCCTTGGCCTCCCAAAGTGCTGGGATTACAGGCGTGAGCCACCGTGCCCGGCCTAAAAATTAGTAAGAATTTGAAGGTGGGACAGCAGAGCATTAAGCAAGGCACGGGAGTCTTCTAAGCTTGGGTCGGATCCCTGTGTGCCTGCCGGGACTCAAACTCATTAGCTGCTCTTTGCGCTGTCCTGCTCCCCAGGCGGGGCTTTCTCCCAGAATCAGGTCCCTCCCAAGGCATGCTGCAGCCCTCTCTCTGAGGACGGAGGATGCCTGGGCCATGTTCCTGCCACCAAGTCTTTCTTCTGATTTTCCCTTCACCCACCCCATCTCATTCCAACTGAATGCTCTGACCCTGTGGCTACTTCCCTGGGTGACCCTGGGCAAATCGCCAGACTTCTCTGGACCCCGTTGCCTTATTAAAGACAGTAAGGACACTGGTCCTAAAAGGGTACAGAGCCACTGTAGAAAGTATCAGATCCCAGAAAAGAAGCAGATCCTACTCCCAGGACACCACGAGGAGAGTCAGGACCTAGAGGCACAGGAGCTCCCCGGGGGCTCCCCATGGCTCCAAAGGGTCTAGTCCAGCCAGTGACCACAAGAACAGAATCCACACCCGCAGCCAGCCACAGAGGGCTGGCCACGTATTCAGCACCGAGCTGGCCCTTCCCGCAGAATATATGTCCTCAAAACAGCCCGCTGGGTGGGCCTGGTTAGGGCCATCTCCCTTTTCGGGGTGGGAACGCCAAGGCTGCGAGACGACAGAAACTTGTGGAGTCAGGAAAGGGGGAGGGGGAGGGTGGTTAACACCAGCTTTGGGGTGTGTGGGGCTCCCTGCTAGAGAGAAACAGTCCAGGCTTAGAGACCAGAAATAGCAGCAGCCACTGTTGCTATTGGCAGCCACTGGTTACATGGCCTTTGCGGCTGGGGGTGGGGGGCCCTGTTGATCTCGGGGTTACCTTGAATGAGACCCTCACGTCCTGTCTGCAGGAAGACCCAGGCCTCATTGTCGGACTGTCGCTGTGACACATGGCTCATCTGAGTCCAGGCCTGCATGCAGGTGACAACACACTGGTGATATTATCACTTAAAATCACAAGATAATGGGAATAACCATTAGCATTTTCTCTCCAGTGGGAGCTGAGACAAGCCATTCCCCTCTTCTCAGTGTTACACAGGCTGCCGGCCAGCCTGGGGAGCCACATGGCCCCTGCCCATGCAGGGCCATGCAGGTCCCACCTGGCTGCCTCCCCAGGTGGCCCCTTCCCTGCTGTTTCCTGAGGAGGGGGTAGGGGGTCTCTCCTGTCCTCCTATCAGATCGCTCCAACTGCCCCCTTTGGGGACTTCCCAGTTGTTGGTGAAATTGTTTAAGTTGGGTGTTTTGCTCAGTTCCAGCTCTGTCATTGCAGATAATTGTGTCACCTGGCACGTGTTCCTGTGTGAGTCAGTCCTGGGGTGCTGTGGAGGGAGGGCCCTGGATGCAGGAAGCTGGGGCTTGAATCCTGCCCTCCTCCTCTCGTGTCCCCTTTCCCAACATCTTTCTCCAGAAAGATTGTCTTCCCGATGTGCCAGCTGTGCCTGTCTGCTTGCCCCGTGTCCCCATCTCTAGGGCCACCCCCAGTACCAGGAGCCTCCGAGGGTGGTGGGCCATGGCAGGGAAGCCATTAACCTGCTAGGAATTTGAAAAATGTTCCCACGTTTCAAGGGGCGCCCTGCTGGGGCTCTGCCTCCCAGGGGTAGCACTGACTCCCTCTGGGGCTTGGCTTGGAGCCAAAGAACAGAGTGGTGACCTGTGACTACCAGGAGTTCCTGGAGGGATCTAGCCGCCTGGTGGACGGGTGGCACTGCCCTGCCTGTGCCAGCAGATCTAGAGTGTTCTCTGAGCCCCTGCAGCAATCTGAGTCAACCCTTCCACAGCCGGCCTGAAGCCCCCAGGAGTGACACCCACCACCAGGGACTGAGGGCCACTTGTACTCTTGTCATTTTTTGTTGGTTGTGGGGACAGGGCTGAGACCAAAGTCTGTGTTTAGAGCACTCTGCCTGAAACCTGGTGTCACAGGAATTTTCCAGGATGCTTCGGGCTCCAGGGCTGTGAGAAGGAGAGAGAGTGTTTTAGGGTGGGGTGGTTGGAGTCAGGTTGTTGGAGGAGGTGTGCAGAGACCTTCACATAGGAGGCTTCCCTGTGCCCAGAATCCCCGTGGTCCCCCAGTGAAATCACCAAGCCAGGCTCAGCTTGGCAGGCTATAGGGTAAACAGTGCTCCGGGGGGGGGGGGGGTGGTGCTAGCAGATGGGGCTAGTCCTGGGGGGCAGTGTGAGGCTGGCCCTGGTCCTGGGGCACATAGGTGGTCCCAAGATGGGCAGTGGTACCACAGAGCTCAGCCCCGTTGGCAGTGATGTCCGAGCGGGGCAGGTCCAGGATGGCTGTGGCCAGGTGCCAGGAGCTGGCTTCAGTGCAAAAACAGTTAAAGTCTGAGGACAGAAAGAGCTGGGCTGCAGGGAGCCCGTGCCCTCCTGCCACAGTGACAGGCAGTATTTGCAGGGGGGGAAGGAGGAACCTTCTGCCAAGAAGGGACCTGACCTGGTCCAGCCAGCTGGAGCTGACCCAGGTCTCCCTGCCTCCTCCATTTCCTGCAGGCACAACTCTTCCAGGGTTGGCGATTCAGGACAGGTGCACCCCAGATTAGTGTCCAGCACCACCCTGGCCTTTTGGAGAGACGGCTAGGTGTCAGCAGAGCTGCTGAGCCAGGGCAGGGGCGGACGCTGACCCCATGCACACGGCTGGCCGAGAGAAGGCCGTGTGCCCTGGCCGGTCCTCCCACCAGCAGTGTCCACCTGTCTGGGCACTGGTACCACCTGTCTGGGCACTGGTACCCCTCCTACAATTGTTCTCAGGATGTGCTCCTGCCTTTTGGCTGGAGACTGGGATGGGGGTTGGATATCAGGATGGCAGAGAGCTTCCTGCCCTTGTGACCTGGCAGGAGCTTCAGGACCTTGCTGCCTCAGTGTCCTCATTTGCAACACAAGGAAATAGTACCACCTCATTGGATGCCATGAGGATGAACTGAGAGAATTGTAAGATTGCTCGGCAAAGGGCCCAGCACATGGTAAGTGCTCAGCCAAACCGAGGTGTCGCAGCACTTCTCTGTACTCAGGCGGGAGGGAACTCCTTTGCCCTGCCGTGAGGGTGAGGCCGAGGAGTTGAAGCTTCTGTATCTGGGCAGGGAGGCAGGTCTGACCTCTCTCCTCTCACCTGCCCTGGGCAGAGGCTGTTCCTGGTTGTGGGGCTCAGGGAGCCCTGTGGTGCAGGGCTGGCTCAGTGGCACCTGGAAATGCCAAGTCAGGGCACCAGCGAGGGTCCCCTCATACCCCAAGAGGCCGGGGGCACAGACGTCTCTACCTGGCTCACTCCCCCGCTACTGGCCCCCCAGAATTTTCCACCCCAGGAAATGTCTCCCGTGCCTGCGGGCACGCTTGGCTCCTGCCCATCCTCCCTGACCACAGCCCCGCCAGCGCAATCCAACCAGCAAGCCTCTCAGCCCTTCCTCCAAAACCAACCACAAATCCCCTTCTCTCTACATCCTGCTAGTGCCCCGATCTGGGTCACCTTCACCCCCTCCCCACACTAGGGTCTCACATGGCCCCCACAGGCATCCCCACCCCACCCCCGTCCCACCTCCATCATCCACCAGCCCCAGAGCTAGGGGCCAACCTGGTTCTGCCTTAGACTCTCGGTTGTGCTACCTGACCTTCCCTGAGCCAGCCTGCCTCTCCTCCACCCCTTCTCTCTCCCTCTCTCTCCATGTCTCCCCCGCTCTCTCTCCATCTCTCTCTCTCTTTCTCTGTCTCTCTCCCTATCTCTCTCCCCCTCCCTGTCTCTCTCCCCCTCCCCTGGCCTCATGCTCCTCCCCTCCTCACTGAAGTTTCCTCCCAGATTCTTCTGACCTTCCCAGCTTGTTCCTGGCTGTGGCCTACACTGCAGCTGTCCCTGTGTCTGGTTTTCTCTGTTCCTGACATCACCGGGTCATTAGGTCTCAGAGAGGCCCCTGACCACCAGGCCTAAGGCACAGCCTGGGCCTTAATGCTTGTTCTGTTCTCTGCTGAGCACTCATGTGATCATGATTTCCTGTTTGGGGACTAATGGTCCCCCCCAACCTCCAAGACAATGGGCTTCATGAGCTCAGGGCCACCCACGTCCCCAGTACCTGGACGGTACAGACTGCGCGCTTACTGAAGTCCTTGAAGGGAAGTGAAGGGATGGGCGAGGGCCCCTCCCCCACGGACACAGAAGTGCAGGGGGTATCAGGTAGGGTTTGCCAGCACACGCCTGTGCCTGGCTCTCTGCCAGATGCATCGGCTGCCCTCAAAGGACTTCAGATCTGATTACGGTAGCTCCCCCACCCCATCTCCCCCACACTAACACTGTGTGGTTAAGCGGCACATGGTGGGCTATGGATGGCCAGGAAGCAGGAGGCCCTCGGGCTGGGCTTGGAGCTGGAACAATCAGAGGTGACGTTTCCTTTAAACCCAGAGCCACCGGAGGACCCAGGTGTTCCATCCGTGGTATATACCCAAGAGAAACGAAAACGTATGTTCAAACAACTAGCTGCACACGCGTATTCATTGCAGCGTCATTCACCACAGCCCAAAACGGGAAACAACCCAAATGTCATCAAGTGATGAAACGATCAACACACTGCAGTCCATCCACACAATGGAATCGTGCTCGGCCGTAACAAGGAGGGCATTTCTGACACATGCCGCACCGTGGATGAACCCTGAAGACGGCACGCTCAGAGGCAGAAGCCACACAAAGGCCCCGCGTGGCATGATTCCATTCATGTGACATGTCTGGAGCAGAGCCATCCAGGGATGGAAAGCAGAGGACTGTCCCCCAGGGGCTGGCGGAGGCAGAAATGAGTGACTCTGGTGGGTCAAGGTTCTTCTGGGTGAGGAAACATTCTAGACCGGATTATGGTGATGGTTGCCCAACTCTGTGAATACACTAAAAACCCCTGAATTGTACACCCTAAAGGAGTGAATGGCTTGTAAATTGTTATCTCAATAAAGCTGCTTTTTTAAAAAAATAATGTTTCTTGGCCGGGCGCGGTGGCTCACGCCTATAATCCCAGCACTTTGGGAGGCCGAGGCGGGCGGATCACCTGAGGTCAGGAGTTCGAGACCAGCCTGGCCAACATGGTGAAACCCCGTCTCTACTAAAAATACAAAATCAGCTGGGTCTGGTGGTGGGCGCCTGTAATCCCAGCTGCTTGGGAGGCTGACGCAGGAGAATCGCTTGAACCCAGGAGTGAGAGGTTGCAGTGAGCCCAGATTGTGTCACTGCACTCCAGAGTGACAGAGCGAGACTCTGTCTTAAAAAAACAAAAACAAAACACAAACAGACAAAAAAAAAACAAAACCAAAAATCAAAAAACTGGAGTGTTTCTTCAGCTGCTGCACCGGCCAGGCACGTTCTCAGCAGTCCATGTGCATTGATTCAGCCAATGTACAACAGCTTTCTGAGGGAGAAGCGACCACTGCCCCTCTTGTACAGAAGGGGAATCTGAGGCAGGGAGAGTTTACTTGCCTAAGGACTCAGGACTGGTACAGGCTGGTGCAGGGTTTACAGCCAGCTCCCTGTGGCTCTAGGGCCTGCACACTCAGCCACCCCATCTGCTATGGCTCCTAGCGAGCCCATAACGACATCAGCCTTGGCCTTCTCCAAACTCCAAGGTGGTGGTGCCAGCTCCACTTTTGCCTGGAGGGTCGGTGGGTGACACTGGGTACATTGAGCCTTGTGTTCCACCAGGGACCAGAGGAAGCCCAGCCCACTTCTCTGCCCCTTCCTGGTGCAGCCCACCTTGCCCCCGAGGCTGCCACTGGGTTCAGGCTCTGTACACACGGCACAGCCTGGTTCTGCCCCACCTGCCTGGCTCTGCCCAGATCTTTCAAAGCTCCGAGGCCTCCAAGGATTCCAATGGGGGAGTAGTGCTGCTCGATGGGTACCTTATACTGTAAATACAGATATAAGTATTACAACTGAGTTTAATATTTAATACAATCAGGTTAATACACATTCCAAACTCCATAAATAATCATTAGCTGAGGTTCTAATTGTGCTGGTGGGATCCAACTTCATGACTTATTTAAAGAGCAGAAGATATTCCCATACTCAGCTCCCCGAAACACCATAAATTAACCCGCAGCCCAATCTCTGCTATTATAGCCTACGTGGTATGTTTGCCAAGGATGGCCTGGCCACTGCGGGCCTCTGCCCAAACCTCCCCAGGCTCACTGCCTGGACAGGCAGGGGTAGCATGTGGCATGCTGGGCCTTGAAAACTCCACTGGGTCAAGAAGGGTCAAGTCACTGTTGCAGGTGGAAGCTTGGAAGGAGGGTTGGCTGGAGTGTGGTGGCTTATGGTGGGAAGCGAGCTGCTTGCAAGGGGAAGCAAAGGATGGGGCAAGCCAGAGGGCTCGGAGACAGCGTGTGCAAACACAGAGCCTGGGCACATCCCCTTAGCCCCCCACAGTCCTGCACCTTGGGCAGGGGACTCACAGGGGATGGGAGGCTCTCTCTGCAGAGCTCTGGAGAGGGACTCCAGAGGTGCCACCCAAGCAAAATCCCAAGAGACTCACAGGGGATGGGAGGCTCTCTCTGCAGAGCTCTGGAGAGGGACTCCAGAGGTGCCACCCAAGCAAAATCCCAAGAGACTCACAGGGGATGGGAGGCTCTCTCTGCAGAGCTCTGGAGAGGGACTCCAGAGGTGCCACCCAAGCAAAATCCCAAGAGACTCACAGGGGATGGGAGGCTCTCTCTGCAGAGCTCTGGAGAGGGACTCCAGAGGTGCCACCCAAGCAAAATCCCAAGAGCTTTACAGGCACGAGGGCAGGGGCAGTTTTCTCAGCCTGATTGGAGACTTCTGTGTGACATGAGGAAAAAGCCTGGAAAGTGTGGCTCACTCTGCAAATCTACACAAAATGCCAACATTTCAGGGGTGTGTGGTGACAACAAGGGGCCACATCTGGAATTGAGATGGCTCCAAGAAGGCTGGGATGCTGGCCCGTGGCAGCCATGGGGGACCTGGGGGTCCTGTCCTGGGAGAGGCAGCACCAGAATTCCACAGCCCTGCTCCCCAGGCCTGACAGGCTCCCTGGCCCGTGGCTTCAGGCTGCCTGCAGTAACAGCATCACAGGATCACAAGAAAGAGGGCCTCTGCCCACCTCCTCAGAATAGCTGAGGACCCTGGCTCCTGGTACCCCAGAAGAGGGACCCCTGATGCCAAGCTCTTGGAGTCACCCTGCCTGATGGGGTGGTTCAGGCGCCTGCCACATGGCACCTGCTCCCAGAGTGGGGGAGGTTGAAGCCAGAACCCTGCTGGCCCTGCCTCTTGGTGGGTGCCCCCTGCCCAGCTGCCTCCCACTGGGAAGTGGCCCTTGCAGGGAGGTGGGGAACCAGGGAGCACGCAGACCTCGCACGGCCTTGTGCTGTGGATGTGGCCTGTGGTGCCGGCCGGGCCTGTGCCCAGTCTTGGCCTGGAGATCTGCCCTGCCAGCGGCAGGCTGCATGGCTTGTGTCTCTGTCTGGTGTCCAGGTGCAGCCTCACACGAAAGGCACCCCTGACTTAAGCCTCGACCCTGTCCAGGACGAAGATGTATCCGCATGCATAGGGCAGTGGCCTATCATCAGCTTAGTGGAATAGCCAGGGCACATGATGCCAGAATGGGAAGGGACTTAGCAATCTCCTGGCCCAGCCCCTCCAGTGACAGATGAGGAAATGCAAGCTGTGGGAGGAGAGGCAGGGGACTGGTGCCAGCAGCTGGTTCTGGTTGAGCACTGTCGTGGGGCCAGCTGCCTCTGCCTCTGTCATCCCACCTACATCTCCACATGCTCCTCTCACAACTTTCGGAGGCACATATTAGTTATACACCCATTTTAAAGATGAGGAAATTGAGGCTCAGAGAGCTTCAGTCCTCCAATTATTAGTGGCAGAGCTGGGACTAAAATTCTGGCTTAGAACCACACTGCGATAGGAGGAGGAGAAGAGGAGAAGGCAGGGGAGGGGTGGCAATGGGGAGGTGGGCACGGGAGGTGTTCATGGGGTCTTAAGAACAGCCAGGAGAAAAAGATACAGAATTGGATTAGCAGGAGGTGTCTCTGCTTCTCTCGGTTGGACATTTTGGGGACATGGGTCCTGGCACACAGTAGGCGCTCGATATTTACTGACAGGGTCCCACAGCACCCAGGACATTCCCTCCTCCAGCACTTGCATTCTGGGACCTCTAATGGTCCAGTTAACTCTTGTTATTTTTCTAGACCTTGATGCTGAGATTCCAGTGGGTGGAGGGAGCATCCCCCACCACCCTCACGGCACAGCATGGCCCAGCCTGGCACGGTATGGCACCGTCACGGCGGGTTGTGGGCACGTGGCAGATGCTGGGTGACCAAATAGAGCGAATGCATGACCCAGTCCAAATAACCTATGTGCATTAGTGCCGGCCAGTTGTTTCTGGTCACCCTGTCCTGTCCAGCTAGCACTGCTAGCATTTGCTCAGTAAATGCAAACTCACTGCAGGCAGGCCTCAGCTCCCCACAGCCAGCAAGGCACTCCCACGGCAGACATCTCTGCCTTGCAGGCTCGTGGTCGCAGATGTAAACCTCACTCCTTGGTAGCTCTGGGCTCCACTGCCCACCCCAGGCAGGGGGAGGTCAAATTCTCAGGAAAGGGGATGCAGGTTAGTGTTTGTCACTGAGAGGTTGGAAAAAAAGGACCCGTGTTGTCTAGGGAAGAACAACTGGACGCTCTTAACAACTCCAGGCACTAGAACGGTGAGGCATAGTCCAAGAGGCACCGCGTGTCTGTGTGTGTGTGCCTGGTATGTGTGTACCTGGTGTGGGTGTGCCTTGTATGTGCGTGCCTGACGCGTGCCTGGTCTGTGTGTGCCTGGTGTGTGTGTGTGCTTCTCAGAACAATTCTAGAATAGTAATGGGTAGTCCAGAGGAAAAAAATCATGTCACCATTAAGAATGTCACCACACCCCTATAGGAAGAGCGAAGCAGCAGCTAGGGTTGCAGATAGAAGGCACAGCATGCACATGTGTATGCACACACACTCACACACATGCACATACACGCCACACACATGCACACACACACACACCACACACCACACACACATGCATACACACCACACACCACACACATTCACACACACATGCACACTTATACACACCACACACACTAACACATGCACACACATGCACACACACCACACACTCACACATGCACACACACATGCACACACATGCATATACACACATGCACACACCACACATACAGCCCCCAACACATGCACCCTCTGAAGAAATCATCAATGCGACAAAAAGAAAACACGTGAGTCCTGTGGGACTGTCTGTGTGAGCTGGAGAAGACACACAGAGGGTCTGGGCACAGGACACACACACGCTGGAATGTGAGGCCCACCCATCAAGGCCACGATGCCTTCCTGCGATGCCTCCCACACTGGAGCTCAAGTTCCGTGGAGCTCCAAGTTCCATGGAGGGGCCTCACCCCTGCCTTGAGCAACTGGGAATGCCTTCGGAGTGAGCTCAGGTTCCCATAGCACCTTTGAGTGGAACATGCTGGTTCAGGAGGGTGTTCCTTTTAAAAAGTGAATTTAGATGAAAGTAGTTATGTTTTGGTCACAGTTGTGTAGACAGGCTTTGGGGGGCAGGCGGGGCTGGCATCCTCATATCAAAGCTGAGCACAATGAACCGAAGCATCCGGATTTGCCTCTGCTTTGCCAGGGGCCAGTGCCTGCACATCATCCTGAGACCAGGAAAGAGCTGCCAGGCAGGCTGTCCCATTGCGGGGGGGTCTTCTGCAGGTATGTGGGGCACAGCTCTGCCGTCCATCACGTATTACTTAGAACATTCCGGGCAGAACCTCCCATCAATCAGGAGTGTAGGAGAAGAGGCAGTGAAGTGAGCACGTGGGTGAGGACAGGGGATGCTGAAAGATGATCCCCTGTCATCTCCAGACCACATCTATCACCCCCACTGGCAGGTGGCAGTGACAGATTTCACAAGTGCTTCTGAGCCAGACATACCTGGGTTCCAGCCTTGGCATGGACCAGCTGTGTGGCCTTAGGAGCTTCGCGTGTCTTCCAACCTGAGCCGCTTTATTTGTAAAATGAGAACGGCCTTGTGGAGTTGAGGGAAGGATTAGGATAATGATGGGACTATCCAGGTGCCTTGGGCCTGGAGGAGCCATGGGCTTGTGGGTTAGCTTGGATGCATGTGGTTAGCTTAGAGAGGACTATCCAGATGCCTTGGGCCTGGAAGGAGCCACGGGCTTGTGGGTTAGTTTGGATGTATGGGGTTAGCTTAGAGAAGACTATCCAGGTGCCTTGGGTCTGGAGGAGCCGCGGGCTTGTGGGTTAGCTTGGATGCACGTGGTTAGCTTAGAGAGGACTATCCAGGTGCCTTGGGTCTGGAGGAGCTGCAGGCTTCTGGGGTGAGCTTGGGTTGGCTCAGGTTGGTGCTCCTACCCTTTGGATATTTTATCAGCACTCACACCTTTGCACCGCTAGCCCGCTCTGCTCAGTGATGAAATAAATTGGTGGACCTGGCTGGAATTCACACCTGGTGGTGTATGCATTTAACTGCCTTCCTCAAGGGCTTTTAACACATCAAAAGGTGTTAAAATCAATAAGTAGCCTTGAGATTTTTTCTTCTTTTAAAGTAAATATATGCATAATCTTGCACTTGGTCAAGCTCACCCGTCCTGGCATTGGGTGCTTAGGGGTTCCAATGAAGGAAGCCATCATTGGGGAAACGAACAAGCCATCAGGTTGCAAACAGACGTCAGAACAGGTGCAGCCCGTTAATTTCATCATCGTTGAGTGGGTCCGTGGACTTTGCTGAGACAAATATATCTGGAAAGAAAACACTGAGGGGGCAGGGGACGGCAGGAGAGTGACATGAATTCAGAGGTTGTCGCTGGGATTGCAGTTTTATTTGCTTTTTGAAATAGTGCTGACCAAAGGCCCTGAAGCTTATTACAAATCCAGGCAGTTCTGGAGTGGGCTTGGCAGCACCGCAGGACGGGCACGGGGAGCTATGGGTGGGGAGGTGGTGGAAGGAGACTTTCCCACAAACGAATCCATGAGAAGGTTGGTTGAAAACACGGCCACGAAAGCAGGGGTAATGGAAAGGGTGCAAGGAGAAGAGGGAAGCTCGCCCTGTTGGCTGAATAAAGTACAGGAAAACTTCCATGTCAAAATGTTTTTCCCCTAAGGGATTCGCTGATGCATTTCCTTTTTAGAAAAGGGTTCTTTTCTGTTCTCGGGAGCTTAATTTCGTTCGGAATGAAAAATGACGAGAGTGAATTGGACCAGCAGTTTGTACCCAGCCTGAACTGCTGGCTCAATGCGCTTCATGTTTATTTAGCTGGAAGCCTGGTTGGGAAGTCGTTACCTTCACCAACGCAAAGAGAAGAGGGGTGCGGGGTGGGCAGGGAGGGCCACTGCAAGGGGATGTGGCTGCAGGGCCGGCTGCTGACTCAGAAGGGGTCCTGGAGGAGCCCATAAGAGGCACTGCGCAGGGGAGGCCACCTCTGCCACGCATCCACCTGGACCCCAGGCAGCTGTGTTCTCTGGGCATCGGGGGCCTCAGCCCACCTCTTCCAAACCCAGCACAACCAACACAACATCGGTCCAAAGTGTGAGGGCAGCTGCGGGCTGGGCCAGTTCCTGGCCTGATGGAGGCTGGAGAAAGAGGCTGGTCTATTGGACACCCACAAAACCAGACTGACCCTCAGCTCTGACTGGTGCCTGCAAAGCAGCAGCATCTTTGAAGTGGTTCAGGTTTAAGCCACCCAGCCAGTGGCTCTCACTGTATTTTAGCTCATGTGAGGAACAGAACCAAATTGAAAAGGGAAGCCCACCAGCATCACAGGCACACAGTCTGAGTGATTTTGTTTTCAAGGCAGGCGTGGAAAGTTTTCGTTTTCAGGAAAGAAATCAAGGCGGGGGCAGGAAGAAAATGCTTGCTAAAGCCATCGATATTTTGTCACATGGAACAAGAGCAGCCTCCGTTAGTAGGTTTTGCTTCCTTCGTGTTTTCGTGTTCATAGCTTCTAGAATAAATGAGGGAGATAGAAGTCTGCTTGTGCTAAGGTAATATTCCTATGTTCCTTTTCTTTTTCTTTTTTTTTTTTTTGTTTTTGAGATGGAGTCTCACTCTGTCGCCCAGGCTGGAGTGCACTGGTGTGATCTCGGCTCACTGCAACCTCTGCCTCCTGGGTTCAAGCAATTCTCCTGCCTCAGCCTCTTGAGTAGCTGGGACACAGGCATGTGCCACCATGCCCAGCTAATTTTTGTATTTTTAGTAGAGACGACGTTTCACCATGTTGGCCAGGCTGGTCTCAAACTCCTGACCTCAAGTGATCCGCCCGCCTCGGCCTCCCAAAGTGCTGGGATTACAGACATGAGCTACCACATGTGAATTCGGTCTGGATTTAGAAGTACACAGAATCATGGTGAGATTTGTTGTGTGTGCTTGTGACAGGTCCTTAGAGACCTGGTGGGAGGATGCCCAGGCAGCCCAGGACCTGCCTTTCCAGACCCTCTTGTTGGCGACACTCCTCCCGATGTCAGACCCAAGTCTTTGCCCATCATGCAGAGCAGTCAGTGGATGTGGCGGTTCCAGCCATCCCGTTTCTTTGTGTTTTGTTGGATCCGTCTCCTAGAACTCTATGACTGCTTCGAAACCAACTAATTTCCCTTCGTTTGAGACATCGTATCATTTGCCTGTTTCAGTACTTATAAATGGAAATGCCTTCTCTAAGACAGTTGATTCTTATCTGGGCCATGTTTCCGTGAGCATCGGCATGAGCAGACAGTCCGTTTCCAATGCAGGGTTGCTGGAGAGAATTGTTTATGAAGTCTCTGAACCACTTGGGGGTTCAGAAAATATTTTGGGAAGAGTAAAACCTAGGTTACAATATTTAATAACTTTCTTCAATGTTTTGTTATTCCAAATCCACAACCCAAATGTTTTGGTTTGTTCAGAAAATAACAGCAACAAGAAAGTTATAAAAAATAGGGAGGGGAGTGCGTGGTGATTGAGATGGGCCCTCATGGGAGCTGAAGGCTCAGAGCAGTCACAAGGAGATGGCTGGAAGCAGGCTTGGGGGAAGAGACTCGTCTTCTTTTTTTTTTTTTGAGATGGAGTTTTGCTCTGTTGCCCAGGCTGGAGTGTAGTGGCTTGATCTCAACTTACTGCAACCTCTGCCTCCGGGGTTCAAGGGATTCTCCGGATACTCAGATCAAGGGATATTCAGAACTCTGGATACTCAGTTCAAGGGATACTCAGCCTCCTGAGTAGCTGGGATTACAGGTGCTCATCACCATGTACGGGTAATTTTTGTATTTTTAGTAGAGACGAGATTTCACTATGTTGGCCAGGCTGGTCTTGAACTCCTGACCTCAGGTGATCCACCCACCTCGGCCTCCCAAAGTGCTGGGATTACAGGGGTGAGCCACTGTGCTCGGCATGCCTTCTCTTTTATGACTTCCCTGATGGACTTTGGGGTCATGAAGGGGCTGGAGATGGCAAGCTTGGGGCCCTTCATCCTCTTTGGGCCCTGGTGTTCGGAGAGAAGAAGGGCAGACACAGAAGTAGACCTTGCTTTGTAAATGGTCATGGATTCAAAAGCTTGTATGGATATTTGCAGCCTGTGTGACACCCGGCAAATGATTCCACTCCCTGTGCCTCAGTTTTCCATCCACAAAATGGGAGTGGTGCTACCTGCCTTGCGGATGTGTTGGAGGATGAGAAAGATGATGCTTGAAAATCTCCTTCTATGAGGCAGGCACACCGCAAAGAACAGCCAAACCCCCCTCTGGGCTGGAACCCTCTCTTAGCTCCTGCACTGAGAAGCTGCCAATGGCGCTGTCCCCGCTTTCTATCCCAGCCAGGTGGATAGACAAGCTGCAATTAATATGCCCACAAGAATTCCCATTTGCTCTTTCCTGATTTCATGCCAGGTCAGCTAATGAAACAGACCTATTGATGAAAAGTTCCATGTGGATGCAAATGGTGCTAGTTCATAACCATATATTCCTGCTCATTTACGTGATACACCCAGAGATGTTGTACCTTCATTTCTGACCATCTTCAATTAACACGGGCTCCACATACTGTAGCATACAATGCCCTGAAACCTCTCCATCAAGTAGGTAAAGCTCTGTAAACCAATATTGAAATGCACTAGAGAAGCGCCGTCCTACAGGAACCCTGCTGCGAGTCCCTGTGGTTTCCTGAAGATCCACTGGCAGTGCCAGAAACCAACTGCTCCTTTATCTGCTTTGATAAGGCTGCATTTTTGTGCATTGGTTTTTGTTTTGTTTTGTTTTTTTTGAGATGGAGTCTCGCTCTGTCACCCTGGCTGGAGTGCATTGGTGCGATCTCAGCTCACTGCAACCTCCACCTCCTGAGTTCAGGTGATTCTCCTGCCTCAGCCTCCCAAGTATCTGGGATTACAGGCACCCACCACCATGCCCAGGTAATTTTGTATTTTTAGTAGAGATGGGGTTTTGCCATGTTGATCAGGCTGGTCTTGAACCTCCTGACCTCAGGTGATCCACCCACCTCAGCCTCCCAAAGTGCTGGGATTACAGGTGTGAGCCACTGCACCCGGCCTATGCACTGGGTTTTGTTCAAGTGGGTACATCTGTCCTACAAAGAAAGTCAATGGGCAGAATGGCTGCTGGCTTGAGACCATTCCACTCAGGTCAGCTGGCACTGTGACCTTCTAGAAGTCGAGTACTGGTGCAGAGTCTATTGCAAATAAATGTCTCTGTCCTGCCTCTCCGAGCCCTTGTAAGGACCCTCTGATGTCATGTGACTGCCTTGATTGGCATTGCGGAGATTGCTTGGCTCCTGTGTCATAGTGGCCACCTGGAACTTTCTAGGACTTTCTGCCCCTTAGACAGCCTGGTAATTCCTGGCTTCTCACTGCAGGTCTTGGACTCAGTGGAGTGAGGCCGCTTTCTCCACGCCCCCGGCTGCCATCTGCAGTTCTGCCCCAGAAGTATAGAGACGACTCTCCTCCAGAAGTATAGAGACGACTCTGCTCCGGAAGTATAGAGATGACTCTGCTCCGGAAGTATAGAGACGACTCTCCTCCAGAAGCATAGAGACGACTCTCCTCCAGAAGTATAGAGATGACTCTGCTCCGGAAGTATAGAGACGACTCTCCTCCAGAAGTATAGAGATGACTCTGCTCCGGAAGTATAGAGACGACTCTCCTCCAGAAGCATAGAGACGACTCTCCTCCAGAAGTATAGAGATGACTCTGCTCCGGAAGTATAGAGACGACTCTCCTCCAGAAGCATAGAGACGACTCTCCTCCAGAAGTATAGAGATGACTCTCCTGTCCCCATCCCCTCCTCCATCACCAAACTGCCCCAGCACTTCTCTCCCCCTGCAGCCTGCTCCCAAAGACCAGCAAAGCCTGTTGAAAAGAAAACGCTGAGAGAGGGGGTGCTTCACGCCCGGCCCCTGATGCTTATTAACTGTGCAGGGAGGGTTTGCCATCCCTGGGCTGGCTTCCTCCTGATATGTGACAGAGCTTAATACACTGCGGCTCCCAGCCTCGCCAGCCACGCCGAGTGCTGCATTTCACAAGCCTTTTGTTAACCCCCTACTGGGCCGATTCCGTGACTTTCTGGTTCTTCTCCCTTGGTATTAAGAATGGGAAAGGGCAGGGCCCTAAAGAGGATGGAGCCAGGCTGTGCGTTAACATGGAAGCTGGAGAAGGGAGGTCCCACCCGTAGACCTGCTCGCTGAGGGAAGACGGAGGTGCCCAGCAAGGAGGTGCCTGCTGAGGACCCCCCGGTGCCCTCCTCAGACACTGGCAGAAGCCTGGTCCCACACTGTGGGCTGAGAACGCTGTGGGGTCAGGGTTCCCTAACCTACCCTATGTGCGTGTCAAGTGAGGTCCCGTGGCCAGAGACTCTGAGAAAGCAGCATGAAGCCAGACACAGTTCACTAGCGGTGCTTCCCCCACATCACAGCGGCCCTGACACAGCTCGCAGGGCTCACACCGGGGCAAGCAGGATAGCTTTACCCAGAGGACAACTTGCTGTCGGCAGACCAGTGACAGAGCCTTTTGTGGAGCAAGGGGTGCTCTTTTCAAGGGGACAATTGCCTCTTCACCCTGGTGCTCTGAGTATGTCTGAGACCCTCTGCTTGCTAAGGTGAGGGACCCCCTGCCTTTCTGCTCCCAGGTCGAGAAGGGCTGACAAGTGGCACTCCCACTTGGAAAGCACCAAGCTTCCCTGCCCCCTCCAGCACTCCCCACCCACAGGGGGCCCTGGGTGCGGCCTGTCTGTGTGAAGAGGGAAGGAAATTGGGTTTCAATGGATTCTTTTCTCCTCTCGAGTAGGTTTCCATTGAATTGGGGGTAGAGGGGGGTGTTGATCCGAGGTGGTGTCAGGGACGCCTTGGCCTTCCAGCTCAGTGTCTCCCCTTGCTGCTGCCCAGGGGCTCCGTGACATGCTCAGCAAAATCCACAACATGAGAATCTCCAACCACTGCTCCGGGCAGGATCAGACCCACTGATGTGAGACCAGCCAACAGGCAGCTGGGCCAGGCCAGGGCACCAGGGCCCCTCCCCACCCTGAGAATCGGGGATCCTGAGGTGACCTGTGCCCTGTGCCAGCACTGAGGGGGTTGGCAGGGAAGCTTAAAGAAAGAAGGGCTCAGCCATGGCTGGAGGGACAGAGCCCACAGGGGTCCGGGCAGGGTGGGCTCCCCTGTCTCAGAAGATTCCTGGACACCTTGGCCTGTGCTGACCGCCTGGCCTCCCTGCTCCTGGGATGGACGGGCTCATGGAACGTGTGCTCTGACCTGCCCACTGTTTCTCAGGATTGTCACATTGCTCCCTGCAGGGCGCCGGGCACATCGCAGATGGTGAGTGTGGCTGTGCGTGGGACGCGCTCTGCCAGTTAAGTCGGGCCATGCCTGGCGCTGCTGCAACCCCTCTCAGGCTCCACATTTCACTCCCACACACAAAGTCTAAGTCCCCATGAGGCCTTGCCTGCTCTGCCCCAGAGCCCTCCAGATTCCACCTCTGAGTCTCAAATGCCAAAATGCCACCTTCTCAGTGAGGCCTCTGATCTCCTCCTTCCCTTCTCTGCCCCCGGGCCTCAGCCCTGCTCCCACCTGATATGTGACGAATCATACCACTTGCTGGCTGCCCATCCACTCTCGGGGCCAGGGAAGCTCTACAGGGCAGGGCTTCTTTGGAAGTCTGTTTTGAGAAAGGTGATCCCTGCCCCCAGATACCACAGGCCACCAGGGAGGACTGACAGACACACAAATACTTGCCATCAGAGAGAGGAGATAGACCCCATCTGTCTGCTCAAAGAAAGTCCTTCCATGACTGGAGGAGTCCTCTGGCCTTCTTCTGCAGACTGGACTTCCTGGTATTGGGGCCCGATAACCACTGCCCCCTTCCATTCTCTGCAGCCCTCCACAGCCCGGCTTCCAGCCCCTCCATCCTGGTCAGTCTGTGGCCATGAGACTCCCCCGCTGCAAAATGTGATGGCTGGTTTCTGTCCTTACCGCGTCTCTCCCCACCTCCTGCATGATCCCTCGCCACTCATCCCAGAGGCTCTACCCCCAGCTTCAGTGGTCACACTCCAGTGAAATGCCTGGGCCATGTCTCCCAGGGCCTCTTTCCCCTGGGCCTGGCTTCAATTCACTGTTCTTCTTACCCCACAGCGACATGCTCTCCTGGGATGATCTTATCCATCTGCACGTTTCATGTCCCCCAAAATATAATGACCCCCTCACTTTATATAGCTGACCCCAATATCCTCCCTGATTTCAGAGTTCATCAGTGAGGTAATGGGGAGAAGTAGAGTGTTCTAGGCAGAAGGAACACTGCATGAAAAACACAAGTTCTGAAAGGGAAGGACCTGGCTCCTATTGGGGACAGAGTTGTTTAGCATGGATGGAATATAGTAGCAGGGAATGAGAGGGTGAGCCCCAGGGACTGGGGTGGGAATCTTGCATCCACGGGGACAGTTGGGGAGAGTCACTCACAGCTGTCCTCCTGTCATTATCATATTTGGAAAGTGACCTCACCAGAACCTGTCATCTCTAACCTTCTGCTGCTCCCCAGATCCCAAAAGACCCCCCTATGCAGAGCTAGGGACACCAGGCCTCTCCAATAGGTTCGGCACAGCCTCTGCCTACATTGTAGTCTCAGGCCCGAGTCGGCGGGTTACGTGTGGCAAGAGCCATCTGGAGCCCTGTGGCTGGCCCAAGCTTCAGCCCCTTCAAGACTGAGGGATGGGGAAGGTTAGAGTATTCTCCAAAACTCAGGCCTGTTTCTGCCCCGGAACTTAGTGTTGACACTCAGGACCAGCTTTGTAGACCAGTGAGCACTGGGACCCGGCAGCCTCGCCAGCCATCAGCAGACACAGAAGGAACCCAGCACCCGGCCCCTGCCAAGCCCTTGGCCGGCCTTTGCCCCTGACTTCAGAGCTGAGGTCCCCAGAAATTATCTGTCTTTTCTGTTCAAGCCACAGCTTCCCCTGACTTCTTCCTTTTGTGTTGGTGACAGCCCAGGGACTGTGCTTTTTCCAGGCACGATGTTAACTCTCTGGTCCTACTTCCTGGCTCAGGGGACAGCCCTTTGGGGCTTTCCTCCTTTGGCATCATCTTTAAAGCTGCTTCCTGCACTCAAAGCTGCCTCCCAGTTCCTGGCCTCCGGTTTAGAGCTTCCCCCAGAAAGTGGCATATTTTATCTTTATGTGTCAGGATTTATATAAAAAGGGGATAGTTCAACTCTAAATGTAATGAGTTGGAAGAACAGCTCTCTGGTGGTTTCTGTAGTGAACATGACATCAATAACATTGATTGCTAAAAATAACTAATAACACTGGGCTAGGGGTGGCCAGGGACTGCTCCAACCCCGCCCCTAAAATGGATGGAAGGGAAACAGGCTCTTGCCTCTAAACAGACACACCTCCAACAGGTGAGTTCCCAGAGGGTTCAGACAGAAGGTGGAGGAGAAGCAAGATGCCCAGGGGATCTGAAGGGGTAAGCAGAAGTTTTTCAGGCACTGGAAGCTCCTTGGAGGGCAGGCAGGCGATGGGAGACAAGCACATGCTTTAGGGGGGTCCTCACATACCAGTGTGAGACATACACGTCTGGAAGGGGAACCTTCTCAAGCTGGAGGAGGCATCATGGAGCCTTGTGAAGGAGGCCTCTTGGGAGCCCCATGAAGATGGCAAAGGAAAAGGGAAGGAAGGAATGAGAGGCAGGATGGCTCACGGCTAGGAATGCAGGCTCTGGGGTGAGCCAGCTGGGTTGGAGTCCTTGCTAGCTGTGTGGGCCCGGGTAAGCCATTGAACCTCTAAGGGCCTCAGTTTCCCCATCTGGAAAGTAGAGATTCATGATTCTCCATGTTGTGATGGTGTCATGGGCTTCCCGTGAGGACCCGAAAGCACAGCCTATGCGCGGCTTTTTGTCTCATGCCTGGTGCCTGGGGAGCGGTTCAATACACACCTGCCGTTGCCACGTCCCTTCTCGGTATAGCCAAGGGAAGGGCTCTGAGAGCTAGCAGTTAGCAAACGGAGTCTGAGGTTGACCCACGTTACCCTTGCTAAGGGCCTTCTGAGGTCAGGCCCGAGGGAAATAAATGATATTTAGGATGAATGTTTACCAAAATCAGAGAAGCAATCATTTCTGACAAGGCAGACGGACAGGCATAGTTACATGCATCTCATCGCGCCTCCAGAGGCTTCTCCTCTGGGTTTGCTGACTGGTAGCTGGAGAGGCTCTACCTTACACGCAAAATCAATTCTTCCATACCCTCAGCCCTGGCCACTCTGCCCTTGACACCGCTGGCTGCCTTCTCCCAGAAATAGCTGTGTGCTTGGATTGGAATCTGCTGGGGCAAGGGGCAGCTGCAGCAGGCAGCTCAGCTGAGCTCAGCCTGTGTGGCTCTCTGCCTTTCTGGAAGGATTAGCCTGCCTAACCTCTCCCAGTGTTTCCCACCCCTCTCCTGGGACTTCAGGAGAGGAAAGGCAAATGAAAGGTGTGGTGTTGGGGGCTGGAGGAAAGAAAGACCATGATAAAAGCCAGCCTGCAGTTGAGGAAGAGAGTTATTTAGTGGGTCAAAAACGAGCCAAAGTTTATAGAGAAGAAATGACATGTTTTAAAATTAATAGCATAAATGTCAACTCTGATGGCCAGGGCATTAAACCATAGGATCACTGGAGCATTCTTTGTGAGGTTATTTTCTCTCTCAGATGTGCCCTTGGTATGAGGAAAAGAGCGAGAGCTCGCTCTGCAGTGCCGCATTTTGGATTCTGGGGTAACTCCATCAGCTGGGTTAGAGTGTGAGAGATAAGAAAGTTGCTGTGAGGCTGTGTTCAGTTGGCTGGTCTGCATGGATCTAACATTAAATACAGTAGGAATCTGCAGCCCTCGGCTTCAAGTGTGGGAATTTATTGAAGTCTTGCAAAAGCTCTTGGTCGGGGATGCTCCTCCTCTGGGCAGGAAGAATGGGGCTGAGGGCACACTCAGAGCCCTGTGTCATGCGTCCACCCCTTGAGCCTCACAGTCCCTTATTGCATCAGTAACAGGGTCTGCAGAGCCGGAATGGCTCACTGCCCAGGGAGGCATCACCAAACAGGGAATTTTCTCTGAAGTCTGCCTTGATCTCTGTTCTCAGGGACAGGCAGCAGTGTGGAAGAGAGTACACAGAGAGTACACAGCCCCTCTCCCCTGGCAACTCTTGGAGCCTTTCTAGATGGCCTCATGTGGTTCCTCTCTGTTCAGGAGCAAGCAAGGGAACTACCTTTGCAGGTTGGCTATGAGAAACTAGGGCGCCACATGATTTAGCTAATTCCAACACAAAAACTTCGCCACGGAGCTGAACCTTGAATTTCACAATGCCCAAGTCTCAATCCTGGGTTGGAGGCATGGGTTTAACTATAGCCAGCCTCCACCCCTACTGAGATGCTGCAGGTTAGGACCCCCAAAGCCAGCCATGGATCTCCCTCACCAATTTTCCCCACCCCTCATTCCAGGGCTTTCTCTGGTGATCAATATTTTGGGGTTGCTCTGAATTACTACGAATCTTCCAGTAACCACATTGTGGTAATAGAGGGGTTGTCTGAAAACCACAGGAAGCCAGGAGATGCCTGGCGCCAGGACACGTCACAGGACCTGAAGAACAGCTTCAAGTGAGGACTAAGAGCAAAACCAGGGTAAGGAAGGGCAGAGAAAATCCCACTCATGTGCATCTTCACAGACCCCACGAGTGTCAGGACCCCTCATGCCTCCAGTATAGCATTTATTCCATGGTGCCTTCCTTGTCTATGCTGTCTCCCCACTAACCAAGAGCAACCAGGGGACAAGGGGACTGTGGCATCAGTTGCTAGCATGGCCCCAGTGCATGGAAGGTTCTCAATGAATACTGGTTGAAAAAAGGAATTAAAATGTTAGTCTATAATGGAACATGTTTACACTCACGCTTACACTTGGCACTGTACACACACACACACGCACGCACGCACGCGCACACACACACACGCAGACCCAGTGCGCTGCCCTTAGAAGTGTTTGATGCTGCGGAGGACAGCATGGGCTGCTTTCGCTGTGTAATGAGGGAACAGCAGTATGCCAAATGCTTAGAAGAGATCCTTTTGCTTTCTTTCCTCCGCTCAATTCTGCCGCTAGAGACCCTACTGTTGTATTCTGATTTCACCAACATGAAACTGCATTTGGGGGAAAAATCACCCATTCCTTTTATATTAGGAAAGTAAGAAGCAAACAGACTTCGTTTTGGAATTTGGCCTTTCTTTTGGGAGTTGGTATAAAAGACAATTCCTCCCCGGAGGTTTTGCTTTGGTTTTATGGGGTTTTTATATCTGCCCCCACCTTCCATCCCCCTTGAAAAGAGGCCCCTGAAGAGTTTGCTTGGCTGGAACATCACAGACCAAAGTCTGAGAAGTGCTTCTATTTTACAGTGCCACTGTTAGTAGTGCCTCATATGTATATTATATTTCATAGTTTTTCAAAGCCACTTAAAGGTATGGCCTCATTTGACCCTTCCATCAGACCTGGAAGGTCAACAGAGCACATCTCATTATCTCCATTTAACAGGTAAGAAAACTGAGAATTTAGAGGGTAAAGTGACCTGCTCAAGCCCACATGGGGCCAACAAAAATGTTCCAAGTTACTCATCTGCTGCTCACATCAAGACCTATCCTTCCTTCCTTCTTCCTTCCTTCCTTCCTTTCCTTGCTGTCTCACTCTGTCTCCCAGGCTGGAGTGCAGTGGCACAATCTTGGCTCATTGCAACCTCCACCTTCTGGGTTCAAGTGATTCTCCTACCTCAGCCTCCTGAGTAGCTGGGATTACAGACATGCACCACCATGCCTGGCTAATTTTTGTATTTTTAGTAGAGATGGGGTTTCACCATGTTGGCTGGGCTGGTCTCGAACTCCTGGCCTCAGGTGATCCACCTGCCTCGACCTCCCAAAGTGCTGGGATTATAGGCATGAGCCACTTGCCCAGCCTGAGCCATTCTTGCTTTAGATAACCTGCTGCTTTGGGGGCTGACAGATAAGCAGGAAGGCTTCCCTGTAGCAGTGGCACAGACCACAAATAAGCCAGATGAAGGAGAAAAGAAATATAGGGAGGCTGCCAGGGACTCATTCTGGTTAGGATTTCAGCCCCAGCTGCTGTTACAGGATGGAGAGATGAAACAGGGCTGAGAAAGAGCCTTGGCCAGCATGGGGTCAGCTAGGGCAGGGGAAGCAATGGCATAGTCTCACAGAGTCACCTGTCCATCTTCCAGAGCAGGTACAGATTCATACAGAGCAGGTGCAGATTCATACAGAGCAGGTGCAGATTCATACTGCAGCCTACTATGCGCTTCAACTGGGGCCACCTGCCTGCCTTACAGAGTCAGAAAAGCAAATTGAACCAGTTTTCTATTCCTCTCCAACAAGCCGCTACTCTTCCCTAACAGTTTATCTGCACTTAAGATCCCTCAGTAGAATCCTGGACTGGAGAGCAAGTTCATCAGATTAGATGGGGCATACCTTTCACCCAGTTCTAGCCTTGAGTGTCTGTGCTGTACTCCGGTAGCAGACACCTTTTGCTTTTTTTTTTTTGGATGGAGTCTCACTTTGTCTTCCAGGATGGAGTACAGTGGTGTGATCTCTGCTCACTGCAACCTCCATCTTCCGGGCTCAAGTCATTCTCCTGCCTCAGCCTCCCGAGTAGCTGGGACTACAGGCGCCCGCCACCACGCCCAGTTAATTTTTTTATTTTCAGTAGAGACAGGGTTTCACCATTTTGGCCAGACTGGTCTCGAACTCCTGACCTCAAATGACCTGCCTGCCGCGACTGGGATGACAAGCGTGAGCCACCACGCCCCGCTAGATACCTTTGCTTCTTGGAGAAACAGGAAAGATGCGGAAAGGGGGAAGGCAGGAGTTCAGCACCACGGACAGCGACCCGCAGGTGGGAGGCGCTGCCAGCCACGCGCCCGAACTCTGGACTGGGGGCCGCGTGGAGGAGGCCTTGGTTCAGCTCTGCCCCATGCCTCACGGGACACACAATTATCATCTGGAAACAGCGGCCAGTGCTCAGGAAGGCTCATGTCATTGCGGATCTGCCTTCATTAAATCCAAAGCATGATCGCTTGTCACTTGCTTTAATTCATTTCCCTCCCAACTCTTTATTTGAACCGCTTTCTAAAGTTTTGTCCATAAGAGGAAGAGATTCTCTTTTGGGGGTGGGTGAGACCTTGTTATGGAAGAGATCAGCGGCCAGTTCAGGTAGTGTGGTCTTCCACTTCGATCGTGATGTGTTTCAGTGTCACTTGAAGTCTAGCTTGCCTTTCCTAACACTCTCGGCCCGGGTCAGAGACTCCATGTGAGAGAAGACGGCCACAGGGAATATGCTTGGATTTGGGAATCTTCTCAGAGGCCACGGTTTGACCTGGCACCAGTGACTGGGGCCCATAAGCCACGCAGCATGCAGATGAAATCCGCCTCGTGTGTCCTCGCTAAATCCACAGCACTAGAAATGCATTTAAAGGCAATCCTGACTGCCCACAGCAGATTTTCCATACCCTGGCAATTGGAGCATGTTAAGGACGAGACACAGCTGCCAGGTCTGATTTCTTAAATCAAGATTCGTTTTGTAGGGAGAGCAGGAGGAAAAAATTAATGCACAACCTGGCAAGGTGAGGGAGCGAGGGAGGGATGCCCGCCGCCTTGGCGGCTCTGTCCACTTTGGGTGGGAGCCAATTCCTTTCCAGCAAGTGCCTTCCAGCTCAGGGAAGGGGAGGGGCTTCCCACAGGCAGCCTGGGATGAGCAATGCCTGACTCAGGGTCTGAGTGCGGGCAAAGTCAGGTGCTGATGGAAAGATCAGAAGTTGTTGGCTTACATTTTGTTTGATTTGTTTTTCTCTGTGTTTTCAGCCATTCTCACCATGTCACACTTGGTCTCCTGCCCTGCCCCACCGTCAGCTCCCCCTGCTCCCCCAGCACCCTGTGTCCGTCCCACAAGGATGGATGAGCCAAGCTGCTCAGGCACAGCTTGAGGGTGGAATCTAGTACCTTCCCTTCCCTGGCCGCAAAGCATAGGGTGCGTTTGAGGAAGGGTGAGGGCAGCATTGGGAGTGAGGACTGTGTAGTATGTTTGGGTCTGTCTGTGGCAGGGCATGGGGTAGGGCAGTTATTTGTAAATAATACTTAATTGATGAGACTTAAATAATAGATGAGCCAGCGTCATTCCCAGTGGCCCAGCAGTACTGATGGCCACCTTCATTCTTCCATTTCCCAATTACAACTGGGTGGGGCTGGGCTTGGGGGAGGGGTGTCAAGAAGGGGATAAAAAAGGGCAGGGGAGCAACAGGGTGAATTAGAGACTTTTGTTGCATTTAATGTCAATTCATTTTGCAGGCTGCTGACACAGACAAATTTCACAGCTCCGAATTTGTGGGGCTCCCCAGTGCACAGACGCAAAAGGAAAATACAAAAGAACTTTTCAAAAAATGGCCTGCCATCAGCAAAAAATTAAAAGAAAATTTTAACCCCCACCCTGCAAAAAGCCACAAACATACACACGCATACACACACCACACACACAATCTGATTTTGATTTCTTATATGGTTGAGGGACTCATCTCATTACTTAATAATCACATTGTTTGCCAGAGCCGGGCTGTGTTTTGTTGCTCTATGGCCTGACTTTATGTTACACCTGCATATAAAAATGACGAGCATAGGGAGAATGTCAGCAAAAGGGACACACTGAAGAACAGGCACAGTCCCCTGACTGGAGGAGGGTAGCCCCAGTCTAACCCCTCCCTGGGGAGCCAGGCTCCTAGGAAAATGCCCGATGGAAGAGTCCATACCTGGCCTCCAGCCTGGGAGGTTTGCTTCCTCCACACACACCAGCTGTAGACTCTCCCCCCTCCCTCCTCTTCCTCCTCCCCTTCCTCCTCTTCCTTTTTTCTTCTCCTCCTGTCTTCTCCTCTTCTTGTCCTTCCTCGTTCTTTTACTCTTCCTCTCCCTCCTTCTCCTCCTCTCCCTCCTCTTTTCCTCCTCCCCACTTCTCCTCCCCTTCTTCCTCCCCTCTCCTCCCTCTCCTCCTGCTTCTCCTCCCCTTCCTCCTCCTCCTCTCCCTCCTCTTTTCCTCCTCCCCACTTCTCCTCCCCTTCTTCCTCCCCTCTCCTCCCTCTCCTCCTGCTTCTCCTCCCCTTCCTCCTCCTCCTCTCCCTCTTCTCCTCCTTTTCCTCCTCCCCATCCCCTCTCCCTCCTCCCCCTCTCCCTCCTCCTCTTCCTCATCCTCTCTCCTCCTTCCTCTCCTCTTCCTCCTCCCCCTCACCCTCTTCTTTCTCCTCCTGCCCCTCCTTTCCCTAGCAGCTCTGGCTTTTTCCTCCTGATCTTGGCCAGTGTCTTACTCTGTGTTTGTTCATTTTCTTAAAGTGACATCCAAGGCCCACTACCTGCCTTGTCTGGAGCTTGGCAGAGGCTCCTCTTCTCTGAGCAGCCATGAGTTGGGGACTGGGGTCACATAAAAGCTGAATAAGAATGACTCCCAGCAAACAGCTAACACCCTGGACTCCCAGCGAGGGACTTAGTGAGTGCTCCTTTCATGGGCCCCTTGGGATCCAGCCTCCCAGGCAGGCTTATCTATGGCCAAGGTGCCCCTCATGTGAGCCAGCCCTGTGGAGGGCTGTGTGCCTTTGGGAAGCACCAAAGCTTGGGTGCTGCTGCACATCCTGGGCCAGCCCCAAGGGTAACTAGTACAGCAGGTGAGGTTCACCTCTCCCTGGTGATGTGGCTTCCTCGGGCCATCCCTCTGGTACCACTGAGACCCCTTCCAATCAGCAATCCCAGGGTCCCAGGAGCAGGCTGGGCCTCCAGGAGAAAGAAGCAAAGCCGATGTAGGACAGA
This sequence comes from Pongo abelii, assembly GCF_028885655.2. Taxonomy (NCBI): domain Eukaryota; kingdom Metazoa; phylum Chordata; class Mammalia; order Primates; family Hominidae; genus Pongo; species Pongo abelii. The sequence goes on from NC_072004.2 coordinate 94,739,374, forward strand.
CACTGGAAATCTGGCCCATGCCTGCCACAAAGTAGGTGGCCACAGGCCAGGGCACAGTGTGCCTTTCCCAGGGAGATGGGGGTCAGGCCCAAGTCATGGTTTATTCATAATAAACACAGCCGGCCACACTGACCAGCCCACAGGTCCCAGCCCACTTGGGGGTGGCCCTCAGGAAGTTATGCTCTTGGAATTGGGCCACAGGAGCAGATGGGGTGACTGAGGCACTGGGTGTTTCCCCACCTCACTCCAGCTACTCTATAGAAATTGTTCTAGACAGTTGAGCAGAAAAGCCTATTTGTCTGACTATACCCAAATGGTCAAATAATAATAATAAAAAAGCCTATGAATTACCAACAACGCATGTGTCTGGGAAGATGTAACAGGTAGTAGTGTCCCATTCCGGTAGCTTCTCCTTGTGGAGAGTTCACCATCAAGCAAATGTGAAACACATTTGGGTTAAGTCATTGGACTCAGCAGCATCTTAGAGCAAACAATTAAAGGGATATGTGAGCCAGCTCAGACCAAGCAAGCCCAGGAGCACTGGAAATGTCTTCTGGAAGTCAGAAAAGCAGCTACTTTGCAGCACTCCATCGAGCAACATCCCAGGGCAAAGGAGCTATGTCTGCATTTAATGGTCAGTTTATTAAACACCAAATAAGTGCCGGGCACTGTGAAGGCATGGGTGGGGGACAAAGCTAAATTGCAACAAATCTCGGCTTTTAGCTGCTCCCTCCTGGTAGAGAAGAGACTGGAGGCATAGGCTGGCTTCATGATGGGTGAGCACAGAAAGCACAGAGGCGGCACTGGGAGAGTTGTGGCTAGCTTCTCCGGGAGAGGACACCTGGATTAAATATCAGAAGACAAGCAACTTTTGACTAACAAGGGTTTTCCAGGCCAATATGCAGCATGACCAAGGGTACAGCGATCAGCAAGCCAACGCTTCACTTGATGGAGAGGGTCAGAAAGATTCTGCGGCCACCAGGTCGCCAAGTCAATGCTTGGTGGAACGCAGCACACCAGGAGAACAGCAGGGCATTGCAGCCCCAGAACCTGCCGAGGAAGCCATCTCAGGCCAGTGATGTGTCAGAAGGTGCCCCCTGAGATCCGAGGGTCGTCTCGCAGGCAGCGTCCAGCTGGGGAAGTTGGGGGCCCCACCTCTTGACACTGCCCCCACTTACACACCCTGAGTTTGAGGTGTCAGGAGTGGTGGGAGAGCTGGAGTGGTTTTTCAACAAATGAAGTGGAAGAGGGTGGAGGGCTGTGGTGCGGGCATCACTGCAACACGCCACTGCTGCTGGATGTGAGTGATGTTGACCTTGATGGCAGGACAAGACAGCAGCAAACGGACTGTGCTGGTGGCACGATCGATCAGGTCTGGGTGGCGGCACCAGGCGGCAGCCTGCTGATGCGAGGCTGGGAGGCGGGAGGGCGAGAGTCTGTAACTGGAGAGGTTTGTTTGGATTCAGCATTGCTGAAATCCTCCCTGGCGGCAGATGCGGCTGGCCTCGGAAATATGGGAGGGACATGGGAAATGAACTAATAAATAAGAGGCCAGGTGTGGTATCTCGGTGCTGGCAAAACAGAGGCCAGAGAGGGCAGGATGTGAGGGCGGGTCCCATTCCTGAAAGCAAACCTGGCAAACCCTGCCCAGCACACCCAGACACAACCCCGGATGGCGTCAGGCTCTGTTAGGGCCTGAGTTTTGTCCCCTCAAAATTCCTATGTTGAAGTCCTAACCACTAGTTCCTTAAAATGGGACTGTACAGGCAGCCCTCTGGATCTTAGAGTTCTGCATCCATGGATTAAACCAACCACAGATCAAAAGTATTAGAAAAATAAATAAAGATAATGATACAACAATACAAATAACAGAAGTGAAAAAATACAGTGTCATCGCTATTTTCGTGGCATCTACATTGTATGAGGCCTTGTGCGTCACCTAGAGGTGATCTCCAGGATACTGGAGGATGCACGTGGGTTACATGCAGAGGCCGCGCCATTTCATACCAGGGGTTTGAGCATCGTCAGACCGTGGGGTTTTTGGAACTAACCCCCTGAGGATACCAATGGACAACCGTGTTTAGAGATATGGACTTTGAAGGGGTAATTTGGCTAAACTGAGTCAATTAGGGTGAGTCCTAATCCAAAGTGACTGGTCTCCTGAAGAGGAGATTATGACAGATGCAAACAGAGGTATGGCCACATAAGGACACGGAGAAGATGGCATCTACATGCCAAGGGGAGCGGCTACATCCCCGCCTCCAGCATCTCTGTTTAACCAGCTTCTCAATACCCCATACGGGCCTCCAAAGGAATGTGCCGACACTTTATTTATTTATTTATTTTTTGGAGACAGTGTCTTGCTCTGTGGCCCAGGCTGGAGTGCAGTGGCGTGATCTCGGCTCACTGCAACCTCCGCCTCCCAGGTTCCACTAATTCTCCTGCCTCAGCCTCCCGAGTGGCTGGGCTTACAGGCACCTGCCAGCACACCCGGCTAACTTTTGTATTTTTAGTAGAGATGGTGTTTTGCCATGTTGGCCAGGCTGGTCTCAAACTCTTGACCTCAAGTGATCCGCCCGCCTTATCCTCCAAAAGTGCTGGGATTACAGGCATGAGCCACTGTGACACTTTGATCTTGGACTTCCAGCCTCCGGAGCCACAAGAGAAGAAATTTCCATTGCTGGGGCCACCCTGTCTGTGCTGTGTTATTGCAGCCCCCAGAAATTGATATGGATCCCAAGCATTCAATATTGCCCTGGGAAGCACCCAGAATCCAGCAGAGATGGGAAGAATCAGAAAGGAAAGTGGGTGATTCCATCCGAAGTGGGGAGATGTGATCCTGCTAAATTGCAGCCCCGATTTAAAAAAAATCTCTTTGATTTCTCAATAAAAATGAAATAGAGACATAGACTTTGGGAGAAAACCCTGGAGGAGGGGAGAATCTGTGTGGGTTAAATAAGCATAAACGTGAACAACAGAAAGATCTACCAGACAGTCAGTGACAGAACCAGGAGGCCGGGGCAACGTGGACTGGCGTGTTCTACCGGAACTGATGGAGAGACCATTTCGGATAAAGATGATATTGCTGTGACTATTATTGTTGTTTTGCCCGATGTGATGAACTCCCCAGGGGATCTAGTTTCCAAGCCGACGTTTCGAGACTCTGGGGGACACCCAGACGTGACCCCGTGCCTCTGCACCGGAGACCTTGGTGAGGCACCCGGGGCTGCACTTGTATTTTAAGCTTCTAGAAGAGATGAATGGGTCTTGGGAGAAAATGGACATTCCAGTGTTTCCTTTTCAGAAAATTCTTCCTTAGGAGGCCACAAAGCTTTTATAAACAAAGTCCCAAACAGGGGAGGCATGGCTGCTAGGGCTGACGCAGGGCCCTGACTCCGGCCTTGACTTTGGGAGAACATGCCCTTTTTCCTCACCGTCACCTCCTGAAATCTTGTGGGCCACCAGATCACCCCTTCCCAATCCCTGCACCTCGGTAGTTTTAACATACGTAGGCCCCAGGGAGAAGCCTCTGGCTAGGAGATGCTCCCCTGCTGGGATGGGCCTGGGAGAGCCTCAGAGGCCACTCTCTGGGTCCCAGCCCACTTAATGTATGGGACTTTCTGGGTCCCAGCCCATTATGTCAAGAAGGACTTTGCACATGTGGACCAAGCCCTTTAATAGGCCCAGCCCTCTGGGGCCGCGAGTTGTCTATCTGGGACACACCCGTACTTGGAACCCCTCTGGAGTGAGCGGCTAATAGAAGACAAAGTCTCCCAGGGTGATGCAGCTCTGATAAGCCTTGTGCAGCGCCAGGGGAAACATTGCCTCAGTGGCATGTGTGTTTTCAAGACTGAGACCACAGAGGTGTACTCCAAACATTCTGGCACTCAGGATCGCCCTGACAAGGCTCCTGCCCTGCTCATCTAAAGGCCATCCGCAGGCCAGTGTCACAGGCTCTGCCTTTACGTGTAAGAAAGCAGGGGAGGAGCACCTCCCTGGAAAGCGAGTTTCCTAGTCAGTCTATCTTCCATCACACAGTGTCAACAGTCATGACAATGCAGACCCACCCGCAGCAGCACTACTCCCAGTGGCCAAAAGGGGGCAGCAGCCCAGGTGTCCAACAAGGGATGGACGAAGAAGCAGAATGTGGTTCCCCCACCCATACATTGGAAACTATAGGGCCTTAAAAAGGACAGAACTCCTGACACATGCCACAACGCGGATGAGCCCCGAAGATCTTATGCTGAGTGAAATAAGCCAGACTCAAAGGGACAAATACTGTGTGATCCCACTCATGTGAGGTCCCTAGAGTCATCCGATTCACAGAGATGGAACGCAGGATGGAGACTGCTAGGGACTGGGGGAGGGGGGTGATTTCTAAATTGGTGGGGTATTATTTAATGGGAACAGAGTTTCAGCTTTGCAAGATGAAGAGTTCAGGAGACAGAGGGTGGTGATGTTTGCACAACAATGTAAATGCACTTATACCACTGAACTAAAGATGGTCAAGAAGTCAGCTTTTGCTCTATGTATTCTAATATAATGAAAAACAATGTGAACAGACATTTGCACCCACTGAGCTCTCACTGCGTGCTGGGCACTGTGCTGATTCCTTCACACACAATAAATAAATATCCCTCCCCTTCCATCAACAGCCCTTCAAGAAGCATATTATTGTCCCATTTCATGGATAAGAAACCAAGGCCTAGAAGTTAAGTACACAATCCAGGATCGCTCACTAATAAGACGGAGCCAGGGTTCCAACCAGATGTTTCTGGTTCCTGGCAAGCACTACAGAAATAGACGGTGTTGGCTGGGTGCGGTGGCTCACGCCTGTAATCTCAGCACTTTGGGAGGCCGAGGCGGGTGGATCCCCTGAGGTCAGGAATTTGAGACCAGCCTGGCCAACATGGTGAAACCCCTCCTCTACTAAAAATACAAAAAATTAGCCGGGTGTGGTGGCAGGCGCCTGTAATCCCAGCTGTTTGGGAGGCTGAGGCAGGAGAATCGCTTGAACCCGGGATCGTGCCATTGCACTCCAGCCTGGGCAACAAGAGCAAAACTCTGTCTCAAAAAAAAAAGAAAAAAGAAAAAAAATACATAGTGAAAGAAATGAGTGAGTGAATGAATGAATGATACCAAGTCCCAGGCTTCATATACCATTGAACTTGGCTTGTTTTGCAAAGTTTTTGGCTGGTGGTAGTTGGGACGCCTTTAAAAAAATATTTAAAATATTCCCAAGTAAGGGGCTTAACTTTGGAGTGAAGGAAATGTTTTGGAAATAGACAGAGGTGGTGAATGTACTCAATGCCACTGAGTTGTTCACTTTAAAAGGTCCATTTTGGCTGGGCATGGAGGCTTACGCCTGTAATCCCAGCACTTTGGGTATGTAAGGCTGAGGATTTCTTGAGCCTAAGAGTTGGAGGCTGGCTTGTGCAACATAGTGAGACCTCATCTCTACAAAAAAAATTTTTTAAAAATTAGCTGGTTTTGATGGTGTGCATCTGTGGTCCCAGCTACTTGGGAGACTGAGGTAGGAGGATCGCTTGGGCCTGGGGGTAGAGGCTGTAGTAAGCCTTAATCACACCACTGTACTCCAGCCTGTGTGACAGAACGAGGTCTTGTCTCAAATAGTCCATTTATGCTATGATTTTTAATTCACCAAATTATTTTAGAAATATGTATACCTGAAATTGAATATAAATATACCAGAAATATGTTTACTGATTATGTGGTATATGGTTGCATAAATATACACACAAACGCTTCGCCTGTGGGCAGCATCCTCTGAGTGGTCTTGGGGAAGTGGGGGTCTCAGGGGTCTTCAGCTGGACTTGTTAGGGCAAAGATGCTCACCACCTTGTGCCCCCTCAGGTGCGGAGCCTGCAGACTCTAACCTTCAGGCCAGGGATTTGGGTCTCTTTTAAACCTGATTTTATTAAAAGTCCCCTGAGCATTTTCTCTTCTGAGCTTTGCCTGCTTGCCTCCTGAAATAATGAGTCACGTGGGCTGTGGGCACTGACCTGCCCAGATTCATCAACATCTATTTCCCTTTATCTTTTAGAGAGAAATGATAGTTTATTCCCCAGGAATGGTTGCTAGGGGCAGACCATCTGATAAATAGATGTGATTAATAATGAATTAATTAACATCACCTTCCTGCTGACAATGAAGAGAAGCTTCCACACACTAGGTGCACGTATGTGTGTGTATGTACCTGCATGTGCGGTACACAGTGTACATGTGTTTGTATGCACGTGTGCATGTCTGCCTGTGTGTGTGTGTGTGTGCATGTGTGTACTTGGCCACACATGCACCTGGAGGACCTGGGAAGGACCTCCATGAGGGAAGGAACATGAAGCCACATGGACCACCCGCTATGGAGCTGCCTGCGACTTGGGGTTTTACCATTATAGGAAGTTAATGCCCCAGGGAGCCCATTTCTCAAAGGAGCTCTTTCGAGTGTATGTTTGCAGACTCCTTTATAATGTGAATAATCATTTCCTAATTCCTGTTTGGAAAATTAATCTTCTAGTTTCTTAGAGTATAGCATAGAGTTTTGGAAATACAGTCGGTGGCTAATGCCTGTCTTAGTACTTGCAAACAGGCTTGAGGGACTGGTTATGGTTTTTCTATGCAACGGAATGATATTCAATCATGAAGAATGAGGTTAATAGCAACCTATAAATATGTTCCTGAAAATACTGTCTAGCAACAACAGGTTACAAAACAAAAAATATATATGCATATATATACACACGTAAATATATATGTATATATGTACATATATTTCTATATAATGTAAATATATGCATATATGTACATATATATTTTGATATATATGTATATATATATATAAATATATATAGCACGATCCTGCTTTTGCAGAAGGATTTTCATACTCTTATGTGTTAAAAAAATTGCTGGAAGATCACACACACATCACACATGCACCGAGGTGTGAGCTGCGGTTATTTCTGACAGATTGTTACTTCTTTGTTTTTCTTGTCTGTATTTTCCACAAAAACATCTATTGCTTATGTAATAATAAAAAGATACTGTCCTGACTTTAATTGAAAAAGAAAATTATTGATCTTGCTGAAGGTCCCCAGACCCTCCTAACCCCAGGGGAGGGAAGATGATGGGATTAGAATAAAAGAGGATGGAAGTCAAACCCGGGGCCTCTGTTCTTGGTTCCAACTCTAAGATTCTTGGAAGGTGCTGGTGGCTGTTGGGTTACATGAGGGAGAGCTGGCCGTGACACGGGTGCGGTGTTCTCGAGGCAGAGTCTCTCTTACACCTGTTTGTGTCTGTGGGAGACAAATCTCTCACCTCCTTCACTTGGCCCCTCCCCGCCACCATGTCTCACACTGGGGCATTCCACAATTTTCCACGGATGCTATCCTGAGCCCTTTGCTTAGAGGGCCGGGTGGACTCCGCTGTGGCCCTGCTCTCAGAGGATGCTGTTTCGGCAGGGTGGGTGTGCTGCCGCCTGGCCAGGGCAGGAAGCACAGCTCTGGCTATTTTTAGTCAATCATCAACCCCTCGGATGGTGGCCCCAGGTGGCTCAGTTCCTGAAGATCAGGCAGATGAAGCAGAGCCAGTAAAGGGTTCTTGCCTGTGTGGGGGGGAAAGGGAGAGGTGGGGGCAGGGGGCTTGGAGCCCTGCGGCCGGCCAAGCCCTGCTGTCATAGCTATTACTGGGATTAGTTTCATCCTGCCTTTCAATCATTATGTTTTTCTTTTCCACCCACCCAACTCCCCAGAACAGAATCAGATAAGAAACCCTAAAAAGGTCCACCAAATAATCAGAAAAATCAAGACGACACACAGCTGTCCCAGTGGGGCTTGCTCTTTGGTTTCAGAGCCACGTGTTTCTGCCTCCATTTCCCAAAGCAGGGCAGAGCCCCGCCCCCTCGTCTGCCTCCTCTGGACAGACAGACATGAAATGGGCTCGGCCGCCCCCTCCAGCGAGCCCCTGAACAGGGGAGAAAGACTTTGGGGAAGTCATAGTCAGATCTTTCTGCCTGTCCTTTGGCCCTGCATCTTCCTCCCACATAGCCTGTGTGGGCTGGGGCGGGGGCTGGACCAGCTGCACAGCTCTGAGCTGAACAAACTCCTGAAAGGGCAGGGAGCCTCCGCTGGGCCATTTTTCAGACTTTAATTGCATTGAATGAAACTTAAAAAGGACTTTCTGTTTGCTCAGCCTGAATTCCCTCTCTGCTGTGGGCAGCCAGCCTCCCTCCAAGGAGAGCAGAACAACCAGCAGAGAGTGCACAACCTGACTAACTGTCCAGGGCTGACCTGCCGTAGCCTCTAGTGTACAGCCCTGGGTAGCGGCTGTGGGAGCCAGTGGCTGGAGTCTGCTCAGAGTCTGCCGTCACTGGCTGCCATGCTAGAGCTCAGCTAGGGTCGAGTTTCATAAAAGCAGCAGTATCCACAGTCTGCCTTTATGTCCAGCGGGTGAAAGCCAGAAAGCACAGACGGAATCTAGCTGTTTCTGCTCTGCAGAAAACATCCTGACCTGAGGCCTGCAGGCGGTGGCTGCTGTGGCCAGATAACCCCCGCCTGAGCCTCAGCTCTGCCAGTTCTCAGCTGGGTGGCCGTGACCTCCCCAAGCCCTGCTAAGAGCACCCATGCACGGCAACGGCGGAAAGTAAACGAGACGGAGCTGTGAGACATTTCCCCAACCCAAGGCACTCAGCAGTGCTAGCTGACAACGCGCCAGGCCAGAGCGGCTCACACATCCATGCAGAATGCCAGCTACGGCCCGCATGCATGTGACTCTCTTGGAATTCGGCTGATCGTGTGAATCAGTGCAACAGAGCCTGCTGCCAGCCCACCCTGGCACACCTGCCCTCAGGAGCGCCCCTCCTCTCCCTGCTTTGTTCCTGGGGCTCCCTTCTCTTACTGTTTCCAACTCAGGCTAAACAATTCCTGCCGCAGCCTCCAGGCCTGGGAGAGGATGAGGGTGGGGTCTTCCTCAGGGGCCATTCCGAGGCCACTTCCTCCCTTTCCCTTCCATGCTGCTGAGTCGGCAGAAGGACGTGAGAGGATGCAGGCAAGAAGGAAGGTGCCAGAAGGTCCAGGGTGCCCTGCCTACCTCCCTCTCTCGGCTGCCCAGATACCAACAGCCCCACCTGAGCCAACCTCCTAGGCCTCCCGTGCCGGGTGCCTTCCTCCACCCCCAGCTCCATGGGCACCTGGGAGAGCTTTGCCATGCCTGATCCTCAGACCTGCCAGCCTGGGCATTGGGCCTCTGTCAGGAGGAAGATGAGAGGCTGGGGGAAAAGGGAACCCCTCTCCTGGTCTGGGGCCCGACATCCACGACTCTTGGAGAGTCTGGCCCCAGGCCCTCTGAGGGAGTTTTCTTTGATATTTATTAACCCACTTTCTCTCTTGGCACTCGGAGCAAGGAGGGAACCTCAGCCAAGGCTATTAATAGGCTAAGGCCATCCCCGGGGAGAAGAATGAGCTCATACCTACAGCACAGGTGCCAAGTATAATAAAGGTTTCCGACTCAGGCCTAAATATAGGCTGCGGCCACCTCGGGACGCAGAAGGAAGGCCTCACGTGAGCCGCGTGCGTCCGCCCTGTTGCCATCCAGCTGGCCACTTGGGCAAAGCTTTTTGACACCTGTGCCCGGGACGAGCTCCACCGGGAGATCTTGCGGTCACACAGTGCTGTTCCACCCTAGGTCAGCCCCGGTGGGGGCCACCCAGGAGGCAGGGGAGGCAAAATGACACGCAATATAAATGACTCCTGTAAACAGAGAGTTTAATAAAAAGGCAGTGAGGGAATTTATGGGCAACTCAAGGATAATTAAAATTATTTATCTACTTACCTCCCTTGCTGGCTGATCTGTCTATTAATTATCTATTATACACTTGCTGATTTGCATTTTAGTGAGGGGACTGGGGAAGGGCGGGTAAAAAGCACAGAGGAGTTAGGGAACCCCATGGTGGGGACCCTCCTCTCTGCAGACCAACGGTGCCCCTGCAGACACCCTCACGCATCGCCCCTCATGGCGGTGGGCCACCCCGAGGCCTGGGAGAAGCCCCCATCTGAGAACCAGCTCAGGGGGAGCAGAAAGCATTGTGTAGAGAGGTTGGTTCATACCTGCTTGCAGAGGGATGACTCCAGGAGCAGGTTCCCAGCTGGAGGGGCTGCAGACCAGCTCCAGGAAAATGGTGGCAGAATTTCCTCTGGCTGTTCTGACTTCACGCTGCATTTCAAAAAGAAAACAAGAGAACAGAACGGTTTTCAATCTCTGAATATCTAGAGTGCATCAGACGCACGCTCTCCCGCACTCTTGATTGAAAATATTACAGGACAGAGTGTCACGGGAACTGTGTCTTTTGAACGATACAAACAGGAATGTGTTAGGCTGGGAGAAGCTGTAAGAAGGTGTCCCTGTCCACCACCTCACGGGTAGAAGATCCTCCTAGCTCTGCAGCCCTGGATATTGTAGGTGAGACTCACGGTATCAAAACCGAAGCTGGGGTCAGAGGGGAGAGTGCCAGCAGGTGATGGGGTCAGGCTGGAGTTTGGACTGACAGGGGAATGGCCCAGTCGCCTGTCCCCAAGACGGGCCCCAGGTTTCTCTCATGCCAGCAGAGCCTCCTTGGGGATGAATCCTCAGCACCAGCCCCATTACCAGGCCCAGCTCCCGGGTGCTGGGCTGCATCCTAGAGGAAATTGTAACGGCCGGCGTGGGTTGAGCAGCCCTCGTGGTTTGCACTTGCAGCCTAGCTAGGCCCTCGATGGGAAGTAAGGCTGTTTTCTCATCAGACCCCAGCAGTGTAACCACGAGCAGCCGCGAATTCTCCTTCTTGGTCTTAGGCTTCTCTGGGGTTGACAGTGTGAAGGCCTCTGGCCACCAGGCCTCCCTGCTAGACCCTGGGTGGGGGCAATGTCAAGGGGGCACCTGGCTTTTCTGCCTCTTAGCGGCTCACTCTGCCGATCTGTGTTGGCTGTGAGCAGGGACTGAGTCTGTCATGGTCCGAGTGTTTCTGTTCCCTCAAAGGCCGAATGTGATGGTATTTGAAGGTGGGGCCTTTGGGGGGGTTATAAAGTCATGAGGGTGTGGCTGTCTGAATGGGATGAGTGCCCTCATAAGAGTGTCTGTCTGTGTCTGTCTCCTCTCTCTCCACCCACCCACCCCCAACCCCCTGTGACAATACACCAGATCTGCTGGCACCTGGATCTTGGATTTCCCAGTCTCCACAACTGTAAGAAGTAAATGTTTGTTGGACCGGTTGCGGTGGCTCATGCCTGTAATCCCAGCACTTTGGGAAGCAGAGGCGGGGGCATCACTGGAGGCCAGGAGTTCGAGACCAGTCTGACCAAAATTGTGAAACCCCATCTCTACTAAAAATACAAAAGTTAGCTGAGTGTGGTGAGTCCCAGCTACTAGGGAGTCTGAGACAAGAGAATTGCTTGAACCTGGGAGGCAGAGATTGCAGCGAGCTGAGATCACACCACTGCACCCCAGCCTGGACAACAGAGCAAGACTCTGTCTCAAAAAAAAAAAATTAAATATTTGTTGTTTAAGCCACCCAGTCTATGACATCTTGTTATAGCAGCCCCAGCCCACTAAGACAGAGCCTCACGTGGCTTGTATTCCTCAAAGCACCTGAGAGTAGATTTTGCATAGGAAGGAGGAAGGCAGATAGAGCAGGAAGGGGGTGTCACATGATCGGGGTCTCTGCTGAAACTTTGGACTCTTCCTCCCTCCACCTCTCCTGAGCCTTCCTCTCCCACCCCTTGGTTCCGGCCCCGTGGGCACTGCCCCATCTCCTGCATGTGCCCCGCCCCCCCGCTGCTTCTCACACCTGCTCCTTGCTCCCTCTGCCCCACCCACGGGGCCTTCTGGTTGGATTTGACCTCAGGGTCCTTGCACATGTTGTCCCCTCCTCCAGGTGTTCGGTGACATCTGCATGTTCAGGCCTCCCCTCGGAGAAGCCCCCGACCATCGTATGGGAAGCCCCTGCCCCATCACCTGCCGCATCTGCTCATGGCCTGTCACACCATAATATGGTTTGGCTCTGTGTCCCCACCCAAGTCTCATCTCGAATTGTAATCCCCACGTGTTGAGGGAGGGACACGGTGGGAGGTGACTAGATTATGGGGGCAGTTTCCCCCATGCTGTTCTCATGAGATCTGATGGTTTAAAAGTGGTTGGCAGATCCCCCCTCACTCTCGTCTCCTGCCACCATGTAAGACGCACCTCGCTTCCCCTTCACCTTCCGCCATGATTGTAAGTTCCCCAGACATGAGGAACGGTGAGTCAGTGAAAGCTCTTTCCTTTATAAGTTACCCAGTCTCAAGTAGTTCTTTATACCCCACAGTCATAAAGTAGCGCCGTCATTGTCTTCATTTGTGCACAACACCCTAAAACGGAAGTTTCCCTAGGACACGTGGAGCTGCTGCGTGGTCTCCCTACCGGAGCAGGGCCTGGCAAGCTGCAGGCGCTCAGGGAAAATGTGTGAATGCACAGCTACCCTGGACGTGGTATTCCAACTCCTATTTGCACTCCCTGCCTGTAGCATGGCCTCCATAACATGCATTCCCTACCCTATCCCTAGAGTAGATTTTTAAAGCACAAAGTTGTTTAAAATCCCTTGAAGCTCCCCTCAAGGCCTGGGGGTTAAGTCCAGATTCCTGAGCCTGGGGGTCCAGGCCCTTCACAGTCAGTTTTACCTCCTTCCCAGGGTCCTCACCCTGTGACTGGTGCAAACCTTAGCCCCGCCAGCCTGCCCAGGCCGGGGCGAGACCTCCTCTGTGTCCCCAGAGCAATCTGTCACCAAGCTTGAGGTTCCTGTAGACATTTTTCTGCACTCCTCCCAGCAGAGGCTCCCATGGGCCCCTCCCACCCCTCTCTTTTCTCTCCTACCCGCCCCCCAGCCCCATCCTGCTTCCAGGACAGTCAGCAGTGGCTGCCCATTTCCCCCCTGCCAAGGGTCCTGTCCTGTCAGGGAGGTGGAGCTCCTGCAGGCTCACAGAGGAGAAGGACCTCCACCCTCCTCCCGCATTCCCCAGCCTCTGCCCGGGCCTTTCTGTGGAGGGAGCACCGCTCTGTTGCTCACCGGTAGCACAGACAAGTCACCCCCCAGAGCTGCCTCGGCATTAAACATCTAATGCAAGTTAAGAGCCCATTTTCCATAACACACAGAACATTGCTGTTTCCAGGAGTTCACTGCCCTCTAGGCCCATCCATTGAACCCTGGTCATCAGTTCTTGGGGTCTTGGGGCATTTGATGGTCAGTGTTATGTGTCCACTTGGCCAGGCTCTCGTCCCCTGGGATTCAGTCCAGCACAAACCTAGGTGTTGCTGGGGTGGTACTTGGTAACTGTGGCTAATGTCTAAAATCAATTGATTTCAGCACAGGATATGGCCTTTCTTAATGTGGGTGGGTGGGCTTCATCCAGTCAGTCAAAAGGCTTCATCCAGTCAGTTGAAAGGCCTTAACAGCCAAAACTAAGGTTACCTGGGGAAAAACATTCTGCCTCAAGACTGCAGCACCAGCCAGGCATGGTAGCTCATGCCTGCAATCCCAGCACTTTGGGAGGCCAAGGCGGGTAGATTACCGGAGGTCAGGAGTTCATCACCAGCCTGGCCAACATAGCAAAACCCCGTCTCTATTAAAAATACAAAAATTAGCTAGGCATGTTGGTGGGCACCTGTAGTTCCAGCTACCCGGGAGGCTGAGGCAGGAGAATCACTCAAACCTGGGAGGTAGAGGTTGCAGTGAGCCAAGATCACACCATTGCACTCTAGCCTGGGTAAGAAGAGCGAGACTCCATCTCCGAAAAAGCAAACAAACAAACCAAAAAACTACAGCACCAATTCCTGCCTGAGGTTCCAGCCTGTCCACCCATCCTACAGAGTTCAGATTTGGCAGCCTTCGCAATAACATGACCTAATTCCTTAAAATCTGTCTGTCCTATCTGTCAATCATCAATCAGTCAATCAATCACCTACCTACCTACCTACCTAGGTCCTGTTGACTTTGTTTACCTGGAGGACCCTGGGTCAGGCCCTCTGGGGTCTCTCCCAGATTGGGCTCCTGGAGCTGACCCTGTCCATCAACAGAACCAGACATCCCACCACCCTATGCTCTGCCCAGCACACAGTTCTGGCTGGTGGAGTGGGAAGCAGTGCCCCCGTGATGGCAGAAACGGGGAACAGGAAGGAGGCAGCCCAAAGCCTCATGTCTGCTTGGGGGCAAGGACCACACTCTCATGAACGTGGAACAAACCGGCCCTCCTGAATGTAAGGTCAGGCGCGGCTGTGATGAGGACAACCCAGGTGCCAGCCTCAGCTCGGGCCTGAAAATCCCTCCCCATCAGAGCTGACATTTCAGGACAGGCATCTGCCCTCTCCCTTCTCCTCCCCCTTCCTAACTATCGCTTCTCAATTCTGATGATGTATCAATAACTGCAAAGCAAAATGCCACAGTTAGCAGCGCTACCGTACTGTAACTAATCGTTTTCTGAATCAATTCTCAGGGTTGTGTGTGCACAGCGAGGTGGGGCTGCATCTCCAAAGCCTCTGCAGCCTCCAGGAATTAGGCACACCAGGAGAAGTTTCAGGAGACAAAGAAGAGGGCTGGGAAGAAAAGGGGAGCAGGCAGGGGGAGAGACAAGGAAAAGAGCAGATTAAAAAAAAAAAATAGAGGGCAAAGGGAGATTCTCAATGAGATAGAGAGCCCATGGCAGCAAGCCACAGCCTGACCCACCTTTCTAGGGTACAGCAGAGATGAGGAAGGGGCTGTGGTCTGAGCACTTGTGATGGGATGAGGTGTGGTAGGCAGGAGGCAGGCCACCAGACACACTGCGAGCGCAGGAGCATGAGTCTGCCGGGCTCTGTCCTGTGCTCTCGGAACGTCCGAGGGAGGATACTAGGCCAGACCAGACCAGGGTCCCCAAGGTGGGGGCAGGTGGCAGGGCTGGCTGTCAGGTGACAGGTGCCTTCCTGGGAAGCGGACACAAGGGAGATGGCAGACTGCTGTACACCCACCTGTTCCAAGCAGTAAGAAAGACTCAGGCCCAGGAAACCCTCCAGCTCTTTCATGCACATAAAAAGACCTCGGGGTCTCTGGAGCTCATGCACTTAAGATTTTATTGGCTTAATAAACTGTGCTGCTGCTGCCCGCAGGTCTTCCTCGGCCTGAGCACACGTGAGGATGGAGGGGAAGCTCTCTGTGGCTGCTGTAGTCTCCTCGAGGGGGAGAGAGCTGGCGGGAGTGGGAGAGAAAGGACAGGCAGCTTAGACAGGGCTGCAGGGCCACACTGGGACTGAGGGAAGCCCTTTCTGCAGTGTAACTCATTAACCCTTCCAGTGACCCTAGGAGGAAGCTGAGATGTAAGATGCTGGGAGAGTCCACTCCAAGGCACACAGCCTGCATGCCGGCAGAGCTGGGACCCAAACCCAGGGCATCTGGCTCGAGAGCTCAGCGCGGCATCTCTACATTGCTCTCGCTCTCACTAAGGTCAGCCAGCTGCGGACTCAGTTTCCCCATCTGTAATGTGAACTCTTTAATAGCTGCCCCCCTTGCTTCTGGCACCTTCCAGGCTCTTGCATACCCCACTGGGGTGGGAATTATCAAAGGGATAGGGCAGGCAGGGCTGGGGGAGGCTCGACCTGGCTCCAGGGGCTTTCTTAGTGAAGTGCCAAAGATGGGACGGATGTCCTCACAAACATCCAGAGCACGGACCTCCCAGTGAAGCACAGTGAATATAGCGGCCTGGGTCCATGCCTCACCTCCCAGTGAAGCACAGTGAATATAGCAGCCTGGGTCCATGCCTCACTTCTTCACTCACTCATTCATGTACTCATTCATTTAGTCAAGCTGCGCTGGGCCTGTTTACCTGTTTCCACCCTGAGGTCTCACCCCAGACCCCCCTGCAGGTCCCAGGCCCAACCATCCAGGGCTCCGGTCAGTGTAGGGGAGCAGCCACAGAACCCCTACAATCCTGACGAGATTCCAGTAACTAACACACTCAGGGGAGCAAGGGAGAGATGGGTGGGGCGGGGCCTCATCTTTTCTTCCTGGAGATAAAGTGAGGCAAGGCCAGGCCTGTGCTCTGTCATGGGTACCCCTTGCTCAGAGCCTCCCCTTCCCACCCCCAGATCCTTGGGGGCTGTGGCTTCAGCCCCGACCTCCCAGCAAGGCTCCTGGGGCAGCAGCATCTCTGCCTGGGGGGGCCACTTGCTCCCAAGTTTCAGAGCCCAGGTCTTGAGCCCACAACTCCCCCAAGACAAGAGGCTCCCCTGCCTGTCCTCCCACCTCCAGGAGCTACTGTGTGGCCGCACCAAATACCTTCAGCCTCTGAAAAGAGGGAGGCTGTTCATCCTCACTTGCGTGTCTGGCTATTGCCCGCAACTGCTGGGAGGGTCCGTGGTCCTGCAAACCAGCCTGGGGGCTCAGGTAGCCAGGTAGCCTCAGAGGGCAGCGAGTGGTCACAGCCCCTACATGGTGTTTCAGTCACAGGCTCATGATCATTCACGGAGGGGGCTACAGACAACGGGGTCTAACTAGAAAGCCCAAAAGTTTCTGAATAGGTCACTCTTTTTTTTTTTTACTAAAAGGGCTTTATGTTTTGCTCTAAATCTTTCTGAGGTGCAGCCTGCTTTCCCAAGTGAGAAAGTAGGAGCTGGGGTAACCGCGGCTCCCTGGGAGTGTGCAGGACCCCCAAACCTGCCGAGAAGCAGAGGAGAGAGGCATGGCAGTCAGGCAGCTCCAACAAACACAACACACCAGAGCTGGGCTCTCTCATGGGCACAGTAAGAACGATCAGCCTCAGCGTCAGTGATGCTGGGAGGAGACTGAGATCGCATATGGAGCTGGTGGGACAGGCAGGTACAGATGCCCTCGCAGGACCCAGACAAGATCGGCCACTCGCAGCCAGGTACATGCCTGAGACAGGAGGCAGCCACCAAGATTCTCACTCGGCATTCTCTGAAATAGCTGCACTTTGCAAACCACTGGGAGTTTCATGAATGAAAGAGTGGACAAAGAAAATGCGGCAGGTTTCTAAGTCAGATTCTCTACAGTAGATAAAAGGCACATATCAGAAACACACCCAAGCTGCAGAAACCATGTTCAGTCAAAGAGGCAAGTTGCAGGAAGAGGCCATGCATGTGCATTTGAAGAAGACATAAAACAGTGTGAGCTCTGGTCCACGCTTACATGGGTGTATAAACGTTTTTTTCAAGGGACAGAAATAATAGATGCCAAATCGATGCTCAGAGCGGCCTCTGGGTGTAGGGGAGGGGAATGGAGCTGGGTGTGCTGGAGGGGACTTGGACTTTGTCTGTGATGCTTCCTTTTTTTTTTTTTTTTTTTTTTTAAGACTAATGCAAGAGAACAAAGTGTTAGTTATTGTTAATTGCAGGTAGAGGAAGATAGAGATATTTATCTTTTACCTCAATTATAAAAATTCTCCAAAAATTTTTTGAGATGAGCATGGTTAGATTGATGGCCTGCTGCAGGAGTGAGAGACCCTGATTATACATGCGTGACACAAAGCTGGTGTCAAAGCACAGTGTTTTCTATGATTAGTGGCTCTATAGAATCTCATCGGCTGGTGGCCTGACGACCAAGTAAATGGATGATGTACACGATGGAGTGATTCCGGAGGGAGCCACTTCCCAAGACGAAGCAAAAGCCATTTCATCCCTAGTGATGGCCTCCAGACCCTAGACCATCCGTGTCTCCAGGAGCTAGGCTCCCCTGCATCCTTCTCTCTGGGGACCCAGACCCTGGTCTTCTGAGCAAAGCATTCTCCATACTGAGAAGGAGGCCAGAAGTTGCTGGATGCAGAGGTGGCTTTTCCCTCTTCTTCTCACGCCACCAAATGCAGGCTGACAAGGAAGTCAGAGGGGACGTGAAAAGAGCCACCTCTCCCATCCCCCTACAGATGGGACCTGCAGGGGTGGGGGAAGAGCGATGTTACCCAGGCTGCGCCTTCACACTTGCTGGCCACTGCAGCCAGACAGATGTGTACCCTGGTCCTTGCTTTGATCTCACACGGTTACACTTTCAGTGTTACAAGCTCATAAAAGCCGCATGATCAAATTCTAGGTCATTACTCAAGGAAAGGGACCCCTCTGTGGTCGACAGCGACAGTTTCAAACCAATTAAAATAAGCCTGGCGTTTCTGCGGGCTGCCGCCGTGCCGCCACCCTGGGGGTCTCTGAGGGCCTTGCTTGCAATGAGCAAGATGCAGGAAATGTTAATGGAGACGCTTAAATGGCGCGCCGAGGGGATTCTGGTAAATAAGGCCACGCAGAAAGGGCTGGGGAGAGGCCTCCCGAGCTAACCCTGGAGGAAATTTCAATAAACACGAGATTGGATTGGAAACAATTCACTCCGCAAGGGGTGGGTCCGCCGGCAGCTCTGGGAGGGGTCTTTGGGGGAGGAAAGCTATTTCATTTCCTATTAGTTCCCCTTTGCAAGTGTATGTGCCCCCTGCTGCTGGCACTGGAATCTGCCAAGGCTTGACAGCACCCACTGAGCAGGCTGGGAGCACCAGGGTATAATTTGCCAAGTAAAAATTGGAGAGGGCGGGAGAGGCTGCGCGGAAGAGGGGAAGAGGGGAAGAGGAGAAGGGGTGGCTGGTGATGGTGGAGGGTGGATGGGCTGGAGCTGAGGACGAGGCTATGCAGTGGCTTTGTGACTGTCTGGCAGTTGCTCTGAACTCTGCAGGGTCCTGTTTCGGGAAGATCGAACGTCACCCATGAAACAAACAGAGAATTTTCCAGAGAACACTACCCCAAGCCCAGGCCAGCAAGTAGATGGGGCCAGGCCAGCAGGCTGTGGTCAGTGCTGTTCAGCTCAGTACACTCAGGGCCCATCAGAGTTGTGGGCAGCCCCCCTTGGGCAGGGGCTATGGCTACCACCTGTGCTCCCAGCCAGGGACTGTTGCTCAGCATGTGGGCAGCTCATAGCTCTGCTCAATGCAATGGAAGGAGCTCCAAACGTGAGAAAGGGAAGGGAGGTCTTGAGCAAAATGGCAACATGAGGAGCCTGGGCCACACAGCCTGTGTCCTTCCTCCCAGAGCCCCTCCCCACAAGGCCACCACGGCCCCAGACCCCTGCCCATCTGGTTTTGTGGGCCTAATCTTACAGCCAAAATAGCAAACCTCATTCCAGTGACAGTTTCCACATTTAGGAAATAAAACTCCTGGATATGCAGTTAAATTAGAAATTTCAGATAACAGATAATGTTTTCGTTGTTTTAGTATAAGTTCATACCGTGCAATATTTGGGAAGTACTTATATTAATTTTTCATTGCTTATCTGATATTCACATTTAACCAGTCACCCTGTATTTTTATTTGGCAGCCCTAGCTTCCAACTGCCTGATTACCCAGGCTAAACACACACAGGTGCACATATGCCTGCACACAAGATATGCACACTCACTCGCAAATGTACACGTGCACGCAGACACACACACAGATGTGCACAGACACGTGCACATACACATCCTTCAAAGAAAGGAGCTGACCCTCCATGAAGACCGACAAGGAGCTGGCATTTCCTATATGCTCCCTCATGGAACACTCCTCCCATCTCCCCCACAGCCACACCCCTCATTCAGACAAAGAGGTGCAGGCTCCAATCGCCACTTTCTCAAGGCCACACAGTCAGCATATGGCCCAGCTGAAATTGCAGACCCAGTTCATTCGTATTCCAAAGTCTGCACTCTTTCCACCAAACCAGACCCAATACATCAAATTTTAGATGTTTCTTTTCAAACAGAACGGCCATAAGGAAGTTGCTATTGATTCTGCAGTCAGGCCAATGGCCTTGGCTCAGACCCACAGGGACCGCAGAACAATGACGCAGATTTGAGCTGGTGAAGCCCCCGCGGGTTCAGCCTCACCGGGGTTCACCTGTGGGGCTCAGGGTGAGCACATCTGGCTTCCACACAGAGGCTAGTGGTTTGGGTCCACCCTGGAGGGTTCTGCTGGCAATTGAGTCCTCAGCAGGCACTGGTGGCAGCACCGATGCCCGTGGCAGGGCCTTCTAGTGAAGGGGATGTTTCTCCCCTGGACGTGGTCTCAAACTCAAAGGGGACAAACACAGACTTGAAATTGTCTGCAAATTGGCAAGGAATCCCTAAACTCTGACTTTCACTAATTAACTAGCTGCTTTCCAGGTAACTAGTAGGTACTTTAGGCACTTGCTATGTAAGAATCACAATCTTAAAAAAAAAAAAAAAAGAGTTGCAATCTTCAATGAGGCCAAGGTGAACCTCAGGGTGCCACCTCGTCTACCTGGGCCGTCCCTCGGCAGGGAAAGAGATTCGATCTGGCTGGCAAATCTTGTTCTTTATGTGAGCAGGACAATTCTCAAGTAACATGCTAACTTCCCTATCTTGAGTTGTTGGTTTCATGATTATTTTTCTAGGAATGGAAGTTAAGCTTGCCGCTTTGTCATTTCTAGAAATGTCTTTACCCCCTTTAAAAAAATTGTCTGTAGGTTGGGAAAAACCTCCAGCCCCTCGTTACTGAGGCCTCATCTCCTAAACTGCCTGGCTGCTGCTGACAAAGTTGCTGAGTAGACAGAGCTTACATCCGGGGAGGTGTCAGCTGGAGTCCTTGCCATGGCGATGGCTGATTCCTATCATGAGTGGAACAGGAGCATTTTGGGCCTGAAGATCTGGATGCTCCAGGTGGTGTTTGCTCAGCCAGTGGCCAAGAAGTCCAGCAAGGAGGGAAGAGGAGAAGGAGGTCTGTGTGCTTCACCCAAAACTCCAGCACGGAGGATGCTGCTGAGACAAAACCCAGGAGATGAAACTGCTGGGGGCAGAGGAGCTGGGGAGGTCTGGGAAATACAAACAGCAGCAAATCTCCCCACTTTATCTTCATAGCCATCACCCCCCACACCACGTGGCTTCCCCTCTCAGCAACGCAGTTGAGCAACGGTCTGAGCCATACCATAGTGGTGAGGGTTTCATGATTTGCGAATGAGAGGTTTTACTGGCAAATTTCATACTAAGAGTTGGATGTTGAAATTTGACTGTGGGGCCAGGCGCGGTGGCTCACGCCTGTAATCCCAGAACATTGGGAGGCTGAGGCAGGCGGATCACGAGGTCAGGAGATCTAGACCATCCTGGCTAACATGGTGAAACCCCGTCTCTACTAAAAATATAAAAAAAATTAGCTGGGTGTGGTGGCGGGTGCCCGTAGTCCCAGCTACTTGGGAGGCTGAGGCAGGAGAATGGTGTGAACCTGGGAGGCAGAGCTTGCAGTGAGCCAGGATTGCACCACTGCACTCCAGCCTGGGTGACAGAGTGAGACTCCATCTCAAAAAAAAAAAAAAAAAAAAGGGGAGCGGGGGAGGGATAGCATTTGGAGATATACCTAATGTTAAATGATGAGTTACTGGGTGCAGCACACCAACATGGCGCATATATACATATGTAACTAACCTGCACGTTGTGCACATGGACCCAAAAACTTAAATAAAAAAAAAAAAAGGAAAGAAATTTGACTGTGGAAGGAGGGAAGGCATGAGGGTGAGCGGAGGGAAGGGAAGCCAGCACCGGATGTGGCTTTCCCAGAGGCAGCCCACTGGAAAAGCGGATTTCATTATAGTCAGGTGGTTGTTTTTTAGGTGACCTACTTCCCAGACGATTTTTCCTGCTTTTCTTTCCTGTTACAAAGTTTTGACATATTGGAGCCGGGAAGGTGATGCGCTGTATCACCAAGAAGTAGGGGACCCAGGGGCTCAGTGATCCACAGCAGAAAGGAAGAGGCGAGGAAGGTAGGAGATGCAGAGAAAGGAAAGAGGCAGAAAGGGGGCTCCTGCAGGTGCGGAGATGAAGCCCTGTCCCAGGAGGTCCCACTTGGGCTGCCGGAGTGGTGATGATCCAGGGCTCCGCCTGGGTTCTGGCTCAAAGCTGAAGACCAACTGGCCTCCTTTCAGCCTGAGCATCCTGAGAGAACCCCCTCCAAGAGCAGCCTGGGTTGGTTGGTCTTGTCCGGGCTGCTGGTCTTGTCTGGGCTGTTGGTCTTGTCCGGGCTGTCGGTCTTGTCCAGGCTGCTGGTCTTGTCCGGGCTGCTGGTCTTGTCCGGGCTGCTGGTCTTGTCTAGGCTGCTGGTCTTGTCTAGGCTGCTGGGCCAGCTGTTCTTGTCCAGGCTGCTAGTCTTGTCCGGGCTGCTGGTCTTATCCGGGCTGCTGGTCCTGTCCGGGCTGCTGGTCTATGTCTGGGCTGCTGGTCTTGTCCAGGCTGCTGGTCTATGTCTGGGCTGCTGGTCTTGTCCAGTTTGCTGGTCTTCTCTGGGCCAGCTTATCTTCTTTGGTGGCATGCAGGAGGCTTGAGTGGCTGGTGTCTCCTGAGACTAGAGACCTTTCCAGAAGCCTGTGGTGGACTTGCTTCCTGACCACTGCTGGTGTGTCTCCTGGAGGGAATGACTGGAATTCACTCCTGCATGGAGCCCCTCTTGGTACTGACCCCGATCCCAAGCCACCAGAGGGACCTCCCAGGACCAGAGGGGCATTGCTGGCAGTCCAGACCCCTACCAGTGCCGGCAGCCTCTGCCAGAGACAGATCTGAACACCTTGGCCATGCAGCAGGATCCCAGGTCGTGCCGCTTGGGTCACAGACTGAAGAATGCCCATATGGTCATTTCCTGCCTTCAGGCAGTAGCCCTCATTAACGGCCTTTGGTTCTGTGAGAATCAGTGCTATTTTAAACGCTTCCCAGCAGGGAACTCCCTATACCTGCCCTCCCTTGGCAAACCCTGCCCATATCTAACCAGCCCTACTGCCTCCCATCTCTCCAAAATCCTTTGCAACGAAACCACGAGTCTGTCCCCACATTCTGTTTGGAGAGTGGCTGCTCACCACCCTCTGGGCATTGCCAATAGAGCCTTCGACTAAAACCAGGCACCTCAATGCGGGAGCCCTGCCCGCCTGCTCTCCGTGTCAGTCTGTCTTCCCCCTAAAACCTTGGAGCAGAACTGCCGCTATTTGCAGCAAAAACAACTTTGAGGGGCTGTTCTAGGTCTCAGAATCAGAGTCCGACTCTCACCGTCACTAACAGGTAGGGGGAAAACAGATTCTTCAGCCTCCTGAGAAGCCACCTTCTCTGCATATTCAGAGTCCAGCACATTCTGCCAAAAGCTCCGTCATGGCAACACTGGATCCTAAATGTAACTGGTGGTTCCGCCTGGAGCCATTCATAGAGGCCCGAGGGTCCCAATAGAGCAGATCCTAGAAGCCCCCATGCCACTGCCAATATCCACGTGCCACGAGGCAGCTCAGTGATTGGATTGGCAGCCTTTACGTTGCAGATTGGGACGGTCTAAAGCACAGGTCAGATGAGAACTGCAATGGGCTCAAAGACCGTGCAGGAGCCCAGGGCACAGGGACGCCACAGTCTTCTACGGGCTCATTTCCCTTTTACAACGTACAGTGATGCTGGGGTCTCTACCTCATGTCTTCCCTGTGTCTGCACCAACTCCTCAGTGTCAGGGAAAGAAAACGAACAGAAAATCAGGACACTCTTACAATGGCAGCAGGACGTGGAGAGGCTATGGCAGCCAGGTCCCCTGAGCTAAACATTCAGCTAGACCCCTCCAGGTCCGGCCCAAACAAGCCCACTCCTAATTGGAGCCGAGACACAGAAGCCCTTCTGAGCATGACACAGAGACACAGACATCTAATTTCCCCATGGAGTGCAGGTGAGAAGGTTCTCATCCAAACGGTGGTGATGTGGGAGCTCTACCATCACCAGTGTCCTAGCAGACAAGATAGATGTCAGAGGCAGAGGGCAGTGAGTCTTCAGCAGGCACAGAGGACCCCATAAGGTGCACAGTACAGGATGCCAAAGAGCTGGAATTGTGAGCCGGGCTTTCAGGAATCTGGATTTTTTTTTTTTTTAGATGGAGTCTCACTCTGTCACCCAGGCTGGAGTGCAGTGGCACGATCTTGGCTCACTGCAACCTCCGCCTCTCCGGTTCAAGCAAATCCCCAGCCTCAGCCTCCTGAGTAGCTGGGACTACAGGTGCACGCCACTGAATCCAGCTAATTTTTGTATTTTTAATAGAGATGGGGTTCCACCATGTTGGCCAGACTGGTCTCGAACTCCTGATCTCAGGTGATCCACCCACCTTGGCCTCCCAAAGTGTTGGGATACAGGCATGAGCCACCACGCCCGGCCAGGAATCTGGATTCTAATGCAGGAGCAGAAGCTGATCTTTGAACTATTCTCAATGTTACCTGCACACCAACAATTATAAAATAAATATAAAAAGTGACACAGAGAAACGTCAGGGCCAGGAAAGAAGAGATGGGTATGATGAGGAGGGGAAAGAGGACTCGCAGGTGAGGGTGGGTTTTGAGCTGTGCTTCATAAACAGTAAAAAATACAAGGTGGGCAGGGGGAAGAGGGGCACCTCAGGAAAGAAGGGAGAGAGCAAGTGCAAGAAGCTGCTCTGTGGAGCAACCTGGTGTGCAGCGGAGGCTGGGGCTACAGGCTCTGAACCGGAATGCTGATGGGCTGGGGGAGAGTTCCAAGTCATTAAGTGAGATGGCACAGGTGGGGTGCCCAGGCAAGCTTCCAAGCACAGAGCTTGGCACCAGCACAGCCCAAGTAGAATTTAGCTCTCTTCCTCTCCCTTCTCCATGTCAAGCGTAACAGATTGGGCTAGTAGATTGCAGAGCTGAGGACCTGGCTGGAGAAGCTCGCTTTCCCAGGGAAGATGGAACACGTGTCATGCAGTATCCAAAGGCAATGGTGGCCAAGCACAACCCCGAAGGGTGGGGGTACAGAGGAGACATAGCTGGGTCCCCAGCCGCTGAGACAGGGACTCCTAGGCAGGGGTTGAAGACGGACCAAGCAGCTTCTAGGGGTCTGGGAAGCCCCCTCTGGGCCTGTGTGTTCATATATGCATGCCCCAGAGGGAGGATACCAGGCTTGTTTTGGGTTCTCAAGGGGGGCCTGTGATGTTTAGTGAGCTGACGGGCAGCACTGTAGCTCCCTAAGTCCCTTGCCCAGAAGTTGCCTTCCCAGCTGTCTACACAGCCGACTGTCTACACAGCTCAATTGCAAAGCACCCAGACAAGTGTACTGGATTGCTGGCACTGCATGTGGCCAGCTGGCCCTGAGCTCACTTGTCACAAGCATTAGTTTGCAAGTAAGAAGTACGTGGGGGCATTGTGCTGGGGGACATGAGGCTGGGAACCAGGCGGGCCTGGTTTAGACAGATTTCTCAAAGCCTTCATTAGGAGGGGGCTTCTGCAAAGCTTTCAGCTTTTCTAAGCCTCATTATCTTAGGTGTCAAAGGAAGATTATTGATATTCTGATCCCATTGTCACTGGGATTGGAAACGATGCCAGACACAGCACTGGCATGCAACAGGAGCAGATTTGCTATTGTTTTCCACAATATCAAGAAAAACATTGAGCTAGGACATCTCAAGAAAGCTCCCTGGGTCTGGAGAGTTTATTTCCAGGAGCCGCTTACTCTCTCCATGTTTGCACTGAGCCATTGCTGTGGCAGAGATGTGGGATGGATGCTCTCCCAAGTTCATGACCATCCCAGGGCAGTTTTCCTGGAGATGGAGACATGAGAGCTGGTTTGCGAGAGGTCCACTGTTTTGTGAAGTGAGCTTTTAAGCCCCACCTTGCCACCCTGGGTGATGATAATGGTAGCACGTTTTGCAGCCAGGAGAAGGGCTGTAATGGCAGCTGAGGCCACCAACCGATGCAGAGTACTCAGTGACTCCACCTGCCCGCCCAGCTGGACCTCCTCCCCAAGCCTCCCTGCAGTGGGGGCTCAATCCTGACCTTCGTCCTATTTGATGCTGCCAGGATTACTGAAGAAGTAGTGCCCTGCTCAGCTCTCTTCGCCTTGGCCAGAGTTGACCGCGTGCTGAGAGCTGGCAAGAGAGGCATGTTCTGCCCGTGGCCGGTGGTGCGTGGAGCAATGCACCAATGCGAGCCCACAGTGAGGGTTCATTACCGTGCAGATGCAAGTTGGCGAATGGAGACCAATTGTTTGGGCAGATTGCTTGCTGTCTAGCTAGAGAGGCATGATGAGAACTCAGGATCTTGCATTTCCAGGCTATTTTGCAAATCTTCAGGTGCCCATTTCTAGGAGGAACTGCATCATTCAAGTGCTTCTGTGGTGTTGGGTACAGCAGGTGGGAGACGGGAAGCCCACTTCCTCTTGTTGAGCCCTTTACAGGGGTCATTACTGTTCCTGGGAGCTTGCCAGAGCCACACAGCTCACCTTAGCTCTGCATCCTTCAGTGGGTCAGGCCTGGGGACTGCCACCCTCTCAGGGCCTCCCTGCAATAGGAAAGGGCTGAGAGATGAGAAGGGAGTCACTTGCCAGCCTGCATGCATCTGGGAAGGAACTGGCTTTGGGGACTTGGGCCACTGTCACAGCCAGGAGGAGCAGCAGCATTTTCCCTCTGCTTCCAGAGCAATCTGCCATGGCCCAGTGGCAGCCTCAAAGCTGGCTGACATCTGGCAAATGAGCGTGGGATGCAGCTTGAGCTTCCAGAGTGTGCATGCTCCCTTCTGGGGAGACCCCAGGGGCTCAGGAAGCCTCCGAAGTAAATTCTGTTTTCAAGGGCTAGTGAGGAGTCATAGTCGGCACACAGCCCTCCCATTGGCAGTGCCCCTTCTTGGATGGAGGGCATGTAGCTCATCCCCACATCCTGGCAGTAGCCCCTCTGGTGGGCAGACAAGCAGGTGACATGGGCAAAGCA
The DNA here is from genome assembly GCF_028885655.2 of Pongo abelii. Classification (NCBI taxonomy): domain Eukaryota; kingdom Metazoa; phylum Chordata; class Mammalia; order Primates; family Hominidae; genus Pongo; species Pongo abelii. The sequence continues at coordinate 94,766,113 of NC_072004.2, forward strand.
TTTATGAAGATGAATGTGCAGGTGGTCCCCAGCTCTGCTGCTAGGAAAGCCTCCCTGCCCCATTTGGAGTTCAGTGTAGCTGGCTCCTGGGTGGAGGGAAGGGAGACCCTTGGAGTGGGGAGCGTGGATAGGGGAGAGCAGGCAGCCTTCCTGCTGTGGCACAGCCACAAGCCAACACCTGGCCAAGCAATCTGCATCTGTAGGAGGCAGATGCTCCTTGAAACTCAGCCTTGAAACTCAGCCCTTGAAACTCAGCCCTTGCTTCCTCAGCCTCTGGGCAGGCAGAGAAGCAGGAAGAGGGCTGAAGGGCCACGAAATATTGCCCACAGTCCAAGGTGGGGTCACCATCCCAAGGACTATCCTCTGCCTGGAATTTTCTTTAGGCTTGTGTGCAAAGACAGAAGCTCAGGCCCTGTGTATCAAAGCAGGAGGGTGTCTAGGAACTGCAGAGGTTTAACGCACTCAGTGTTGAGCATACCCAGCCTTGATGACTCTCTAGAAAATGTCAAAGCCCTTCACAAATGTTGAGGCCTGAGCCAATTTTCCCCCAACCCTGGGCAACACCACCCCTGTGCCCATTCCTGCTATGTGCTGGGCCCTGCATTGGGGAGGAGCAGACGGAGGAAACTGAGCCAAAGGACAAATGGTGGCAGGGAGCTGCCCCCTTTGCATCCCCAGCCCCCTGGGTGGGCTCATCACTGGAGATTCCACAGGTGGGTGAGGGCAGCCTGTGGGGTGCAGCCTTCCCTGGAGATGAGGAGTTTATAGCTCCCTGGGCTCAAATGTGGTGGGAAATTTGAGGACTTGGGTCATCTCATTGAAAGAAAGAGCTATGACATCAGAGGGACTAATTTGAGGAGCCCAGCAATATTGTGGGGAAATCTACTTATCCCTAAATGTCAACTACTCAGTTAGTTACATTTTCCCAACCAAACAGCCCCATTGACCTCAATCCTCCATGTGAGAGACCTGATAGAGACTTGTCCTTGGAATGGGGGGAAAAGGATGCCAAAGGAGAATGTCTTTAAAAGGTCACTCAAAGGCACCTCTTCTTAGGGCATTACCACCTCCTCACCCTGAAAAAATAATCAATCAATAAAAAACAAAAAGCACAACCAAAATGTAAGTACAGCTGCAGCGGCTCCTCCCTCTCTCCCCTTCCCTACCTCCCCCTCTGTTGCCTCCCTGCTTTGAGCTCCAACCTCTTGGATATTTATCGTTCGCTCCCTCCTAAATCATTCCTGACGGCTGGACTGCTCACACTCCATTACAGGGAGAGGCTGTGCGGAGTCACAGTTCCGTTTAGCTTGCAGAAAAAGGAGCCTCCTAGGAAAAACCCACCCGGGAGCTGTCCGGTGCTGAACTCCGGCATGATGGACGATTATGGACCATCTGCACTTTCAGAGGGGGATAGATTTATGAGCAGGAGAGACAGCTAGAAGAGTGTCCATTACTATAACTCAATGCCTTCTTTAGAGATATTCTAATCAGGCATCCTTTCCTACCACCGAAAGGCCCAGGTTAAGAACTAGTAAGAGGGGAAATCAATTACATACTTCTGGGGTGGTTTCTTCCAGAGCATCACTGTCTACGGCGTTGGGGGTAAGGGCATCAGGAAGCCGGGAGTGGGGGTGGATGGTGGGGGGCCCCTCCACCTGCCAAAGCAGGCTTCCCATCAGCATTTCCTAGCGTCTCCCGTCACACCACTGCTCTTGATCTCTTGCAACTGGTTGAGAAGCTAGGAGGCGCCAGGATGTCCCTCCCTTCTCGCCCTGCACGGATCTAGTTGAGATTTACTGACAACCCAGGATCACGCAGAGGGCTGCAGTGACAATATCTGGTTCTTCCTGGTCGCCCATGCACTTTGACACTGATGTGCACAGGGGAAGGGAAGACAGTGAATCTCGATGGGATGCTGGCCTGGGGTCAGGCACTACACTGGATGCCCTCTATATATTCTTTCACCATAATCTTATTCTTACTTTATAGGTGAGAGAACAAAGGCCCAAGGAGGTGCCAGGTTTCCAGCCCAGGCCTGCCCAACCCTCTCTAGACAACCCGCAGGCACAGTTGGCAGTGCAGAGGTGCCCCTGGGCACTCCCTGCCAGAGGTGGCGAGCTCCCTGCTCCCCAGCTCCCCTCCAGCTGCATTACTCCCGACATGTCTCCTCTGGGCCCAGACCTCCCACCCTCTAATGTGGTCTCAGTGTGAACCCTCAGGCCCTGTCTACTTGAACCCCAGCCCCCTAGAAAAGACAGCTACAAACAGATTTCTCCCATTTCTACAGGACTTCAGAGTTCACAAAGCACTTTGACACTACCGAACCTGACCACAGCCCACTGAGGTGGGCCCAAACAGATAATTTTAGCCCCATTTTAAAGATGAGGACACTAAGGCCTAGAGAGGTTAAGTGGCTTCCTTGAAGCTGCACAGCTCACCAGGAGCTGATCTGGAACCAAGCCCATGCCTCCTGGCTCTGCAGTCAGGCCTGTCTGGCCTCACTCTCTGCTTCCCAGCAGGCTGCTGTGAGCACAGTCACCCTTGAGCATTTCCTTCCCTAGGGACCAGCCTGGGCTGGGTACCTCCCACACCCTCCCCACAAGGCTCTCCCTCTGTGGTTCCAGATCTTCTTTCCTTTATCCATTCCCTCCCCTCGAATTACTACCAGGTCAGAGAAGACTGGATTTTAAGTCATGCAAAGTGATCTTCACACCCTTGAGGGTCTCCTTGGTTCACACCTCCCTGGGAAGGGTAAGTCCTCCAGCTCACAGGGAGGCCTTGGCAACCTCACCCTGGCACAAGCTCTGAGACTCCAGTCAAAGGCCCTAGACATCAGGAAATTCACCCCACCTCCTGCCAGGACCCTGCTGTTCTCCAAGATGATGGGTCAGTGGACTGAGCGATGGTGTCCAGCTCGGCAGCAGTGACCACGGACGAGTGCTCCAGAGCCAGGTCCTAACCGGGATGAGATCAGGCTGCACCTGAGAGCAGCAGAAGCTCAAGGTGTCTTTCTTTTGTTGCTTTTATTTTTATTTATGTTTTAAAAAACTACAGTCCTACCTGCCTCACCTGGGAGCTCACCTGTGGCTTTTTCACCTGGGAAAATACTTCTGGTTTTGCCAAGCCTGCTATAGTCATCCACTTATTTCTTCTCTTTTTTTTTTTTTTTTTTTTTTTTTTTTTTTGAGACAGAGTCTCACTCTGTCACTCAGGCTGGAGTGCAGTGGCACAATCTTGGCTTACTGCAACCTCCGCCTCCTGGGTTCAAGCGATTCTCCTGCCTCAGCCTCCAGAGTAGCTGGGACTACAGGCATGTGTTACCACGCCTGGCTAATTTTTGTACTTTTAGTAGAGACAGGGTTTCACCATGTTGGCCAGGCTGGTCTCAATCTCCTGACCTCATGATCCACCTACCTCGGCCTCCCAAAGTGCTGGGATTACAGGCGTGAGCCACCGTGCCCGGCCTTCCTTCTCTCTCTTATCCAAACATTGGTGACAAAACCTGACCTTGCTCTGGGCAATCAGGAAAGGTTTTCTGCAGGAGGTCACACCTGCTGACACCTGCTGAGCGATGGAAGAGGTGGTCAGGTAGAAGGAGAGTGGGAGGGCAGCGCCCATGGGTGCAAGAACGGGCAGGACTCATGGGATACTATTCTGTGTGTCTGGAATGGAGATGGGGATAGAGCCAGGAGGTGTGAGGCTGGATTGGGGAGCAGGGGCAAGGATCCCTTTTGATAGAACCTTGCCCTAAAGCCTCTTACTCTGCAGAACTGGCCACTTTCTGCTGAGCATTCAGGACAGGGTCATCCACTGTGCAGACCACACCGTCCATTGTGGCAGGGCTATCTGGTAGCTGGGGTGACCCTGGCCACAATCTGTGGCTGAGATGCCTGGCCCCATAGCCACTGGCATATGTGTATTTTGAACATTGAAGGTTTTTGGGAGTCAGCATGCCTGAGGAACAGAATTTATCATTGTATTTCATTTTAATTTGATTCAATGGAAATGGCCACCCATGACCCATGGCCACCATTGCAAACAGCACAGGTCTGGGTGATGAGATGCTGCTGACAGCCCCCAGGTCTCGCACAGCCTAAGCCCCACAGGCACTGGCTGAGTGCACTTCTTGACAAGACCCTCATGTTCCCAGGCTTTGAGACCCGAGCAAACTGCTGGCAACAGACCGATGGAAGTGGGAGTATCTCTCTCCACCCGGCGACATTTGGCTTCACCTGTGAAAACAGCATCAACTTGATGAATGGCCGTTTCCTGCACTTTGTAAAATTAAATTCTTGGCTTGGACCAAGCAGCGCAGGGTTAGCCGTGGCTGCCCAGGGACAGGGATGGGGCATCAGGAGGGAGCCTGGGCAGCAAAGGACTCAGGGTCTGAGGTCCTGGCAGCTGCCACACATGGGGTGGGGGAGATCATGCAGGCAGAGAGCTGAATCAGCAGGTGCCCCAGGTATGGGCTGAAGGCAGAGGGGAAGAAGTAAAGAATAAAAATGCAAGAAAGGACCCATATGGCAGGGAGGGACAGGGAGGAGGCTGGATGCAGAAAGATAGTCCCCACCCCACCCACTAAATCCCAGCCCTGGCCCCTGCAGGGCCAGGCCTCTCCAGGGAACAATTCACATCTGCTCTGAGCTTCCCATGGTGCTCCTCCCATTTCAGACACTGAAGAATGGAGGGATCCCTAATATTTCCAACCCAACTCTGCTCTGTATGGAAACAAACTCCCTTACCACACCATCATTATCATCATCGTCTTCATTAGTGCTTGGTCCAGTGTACCCGTCATGGTCGTCCTGGGGCTCCTATCAAAGGCTCTTCACCCAAACCTGTCCCCCATCCTGGCCACAATCCTGCCTGTGATCCTGTGCACCCTGGGGAGGAAGGCACGGAAGCGGCTCCCCCAGCCTCTTCTCCCACAGTAGCAATTCCTGCTGATGGTGTTACATGGCCATGCCATCAATCCAGATCACCCCTGAGAACTTCCTTCATTAAAGGCCCACTATATAACCTTAAATTATCATTCCACACCGTGCCCTCTCCTCCTTTCCTGGAAGGAGCTCTGTAGGCCTGGTGGGGGCTCTCAGCAATACCCTCTGGTCCATGTCTCTCATCTGAAAAGTCTAGAGAAGCTGGAGACCCCCCGACCCTGGCCTAATGGCCAGCCCCGGTGCATCTTTAGGAAGACACAGAGGCACCCTGGCCCACGTCTGTCCTGGATTCACCCCTCGCTCTCCCAGGAGGTCTCCATCTATGGCTCCTGTCCTGGTTCCTCTTCACCGGGCTTCTCTTTTAAAGAAATGGCTGGTCTTACATTTTAGCCTGGTATCACCACGGGTCCCACCCAGAGTCCAGCTCCTTCTCAGACCCTTCAGCCCTGACCTCTCATGCTGATCTGCCCAGAGTGGAAGAAATCACTCATCCCAGGAGCACCTCTGTTCACACCCCTAAGTCGCAGCCAGAAAACAGCCCCCAACACTCACCCAGGCCTGCATCTCTCAGCTCTCCATTCAGAGCTGAAGAGTTAAGCTGCCCAGAAAAACTGACCATCACATGAACTCCAGAGACTCTTGTGTGTGAGCATGCGTGTGTGCAGGTGTGTGTGGGTGTGCGTGTACATATGTGGCTTCACTGCTTCTCCAGATGAGTTTAACTCTGCTGTGGGACACAGCAATGTCTTCTCTTTCCCCTGTGTCCCCTGACCCCCAGTAGAGTAGACACTGGGCAGTGTCACCCTCATTGAGGTGAAATTGAAGGGTTTGGGATATCATGCTGGTTTCACTGTCAGGCAGGGGCATCCCCTCTTGCCCTGGATGGTTCTGGAATTGCCCTAGGACTACACAGGAGTCCCCCCAGTTTTCTCCCACTCAGACCCTGACTATCATGGTCAAAATCCCCTCCACCGAGCACAACGATGCCACCTGTTGTGGTTTTTTTCTTTTCACGCTGCAGAATCTTGGGTCATTCCTGCAGATGCTTGAAATAGACGAGGGGGTATTCAGGTTCCACACGCTTCTCCATTTTACAGAGGCGGGGTTTTCAGGGTGGAAGGGGGGTCTGATAGTGGTCCCACTCCTGTCTGCCCCAGGCCTCTGCTACACCCCTCTCACCAGTTTCTGGCTCTGGGACGGGCAAAACCCAGCCCCACGGCCACCATGTGGGCTTGGGGGTCATGAAGTCATGTGGTGGGGCTGTGCCTGTGGGGTCCTCTCAGGGCCTGAAGGTTGTTGGGCCGCTCCCTCCTCAACCAGGTTCTACTCACTCTGAGCCAAGGCCAGACTCTCCCTTCGGAGAAGCCTTCCCTGACTCTGCGGCCAACGGGACCTTCTCTCCCAGCTCCTGGTCTCAGGGCTCTGACAGCCTGGGGAAGCTGCCGGCCACGTTCTCGCTGTGTTCTGACACACGCCGTCTCTTGGATCCTTGCGTCATTTCACTCTATGTTGCTCCTGTTTCATGAATGTGGGTCCCATCCCCCTAACTGACCTGTATACTTAGATTTTAAAGAAACGTATATCTGCAGCCCCCAGGCTCTAAGCATCTCTTTCCAAGTATTTACGGGTTCTGTCCCCTCCCAGACCACCCAACTCAACATGGCCAAAAAGCAAAAACTGTGTTCCTGGTACCCTATTTATTTCCGTTCCTTGACAACCCCTCCCTGAGCCTCATGGACTCCAAGCCTTGCTGTCCCTTCGGCCACCATCTCCTGTGCTCAGCCCAGAAGCCTTTCCCCTGCAGTTTGCCTTTCCTCTTCATTCCCACTCTTTTCCTTACAAGTGGCCCCTGGTCACCACATGTCTGGGATGGCCGCACTGCCTCTCCCCTGTCCCATTCTGTTCACATTACCAGAGTCAACAAGCCCCTTCCTACCTCCAAAGCCTCTGAGGGGCTTCACTCTCAGGGTGGGTGTCAAGACCCACCCCAGGCTGACCCTGGGGACCCAACACAAATGTTTCACTTCATTCCAGAGGCCTCTGCCCCCCTGGACCCCTGGAGAATGTCCTGCCCGTGGCTCCAGCCTGCACTGCTCAGTGTGGTTATTAGACGTTTTCACAAATGCAGATTCTAGATCTCCCAAGAGATTGAAGACAGCACTCCCAGAAGACGGCACTCCGTCACAATCACTTTTGTCCTCTGCTGCACCCGCCCCGGGGCTGGGCAAGTAACTGACACCGCAAGGACTTTCTGAACTAAAAGCGTGCTGTGGCCTGCCTGCTGTTAACACCCCCATCTTCCCACTGGAAGTGAGGCCACACAGCTCAGGTCTTTAGTGACACTACAGGGGATAGCACAGAATCCCAGTTTTCTTCGACTATTTTTCTCAATGCACCTGGAAGCACGGAGGGGCCCGACCACCCAGTGTGAAGCCCTCCTGCGCGGCTCACAGGGCCAGCCTGGTCCTCTTGGCAGAGACGTGCACCCCACGATGACAGTCACTTCCTGCTGCTCTAGACTATTCTGTTTTTCCATTCTATCTCAGGTCTGAGCAACCACGTGTCCAGACAGTGTTGAGGGTTCGATAAGAAGCTAGGAGACCATGCCTGCCCCCCACTCCTTGGGGCTCCAGGAGCAGACCCAGGGTTCCCGGCAGGTCTGCTGTGGTCCCACCCACAGGGTCATCCGAAAACCAGAGCAGCCATGAACTAGCCCCTTTTAGAGGCTGCCCACCCTCCTTCCCCACACCCCTTGCCATTTCCTGCTCCTAGTCTGCTGCCGTCTGGGCCGGAATTCTGTCTCCAAATTGGAGATCACTCCAGGCCCTCAGGACTGGAATTTGAGCCCTGGGAAGGGAAGGAACCATTTGTAGCTCTTTTCTTTTTTTATGCTGCTGAGCGAAGCAGGGATCAGGCTGAGCACAGCCGCCAGGGAGGTGTTTTGTGATAAATCAATAAACTGCTCGGGATGGGAGAGGGAAAGGGATAGATAGGGAGCCCCAGGGTGCTGGAGAGGAGGCAGGCTCTGGGGCCAATGTGAGCACCTGAGTCAATGAACAAAAAGAGATGACAGACGGGGTGCAGAGGGGAGGGGAGCACACGAGTGAGAGGCAGCCAGAGACAGAGACACAGAGAAGTGTGGGGGCGTGGGGGGACAGAAACACAGAACCAGAGAGACAGAACAGAGACACACACAGAGAGACAAAGAGAGACAGAGACGGAGACAGAGAGACAAAGAGAGACAGAGACAGAGAGAGAGGCAGAAAGACAGAGCCTGAGAGACAAAGAGAGCAGAGACACAGAGAGAGAGAGTCAGAGAGATAAAGAGAGGCAGAGACAGAGAGGGAGACAGAGCCAGAGAGAAAAAGAGAGACAGAGACATAGAGAAAGAGAGAGATGGGGTGGGGGAGAGAGAGACAGAAAAACAGAGATGGAGAGACAAAGAGAACAGGGACAGAGAGAGACAGAGGCAGAAAGACAGAGATAGACAGAGAAAGGGGAGGGAAAGAGACAGACAGAAAGAGATAGAGAGACAGAGAGAGAGAAACACAGAGGAAGAGAGAGAGAGATGGGGTGGGAGAGAGACATATATATATAGAGAGACAGAGACATAGAGAAAGGGGAGGGAGAGAGACAAAGAGACAGACACAGAGAAAGAGAAAGAGAGAGAGAGAGAGAGAGAGAAACAGGCAGAGACAGAGGAAGACAGGCCGGGGAGAGACCCTGCCAGCCTTTACCAGGGAGGAGACTGACCCTCCAAAACCACATTTACACGCAGCAGACCAGCTCACAGCCTCAGTGAGGGCTGCACCCATCAAAGGATTTGGGGGAAGGTGTCCTCACTTCCTGAACTATTTTCATTAAAAGAAAAAAGTTGCCGAGCTGGCTCCTCCACACTGGCCTCCTGCGTACTGTGCTCTGCAATGGTCTTGCTTTCTTTTGTTCCAGAGACACAGAACTGTTTAATTCTCATCCCTTCAATCAATACCTGGTGTCATGTCATCCAAAGCCATTATTTTTACACCAGAGAAAAATGGAGACCGAGTACAGTATAAAGAGAGAGAGGAGACAGAAATCATTGCTTCAGAGGCTGCAAGTGAAAACCTCGCTCAGAGCCACCCAACCTCAGCATCATCCAGCTGGCTCTGCAGGTCTTCTGGCTCCCAGAACAAAAGCACCTGGAGAAGCAGGTGCAGGAGAGGAAAGTCCTGGGGGAAGAATGTCCCATGACCCCAGAGGGGTCTGTCTGATGGCAAACAGCTTCTTCCCAAAGACACACCCACAGTCGGCCCCTGGATTGGAGTTCAGCAAGGGCTGAGTCTCCCCCAGCTCCCTGATCTCATCCTCCTCTCTCACTGTCCCTCCCACTCTGCCTCTGTCCCCATTCCTGCCCTTCGCCCCACAAGCACGCACAGCTTCCACATCCTCAAGAGGCATCATCCTGGGACCTTCCCCCTCTCCCAGATGCCGAGGTGTCTCCTCTGTCTCCTCCAGACTCTGTCTACACTGCCACATCATCCCTTCCTAGGAACTGGAATCTGCCCATGTCCCCACCCCTCCCTTGGGAATTCCCACCCTGGTCACCAACGATCCCCTCATTGCCAAATCCAGCAATCCCTCTCAGTCCTGCCCCATTTCTTGTTTCTGTTGCTTTTACCTGATGATACTTGAAACTGCCTTTTTCCATCACCTCTTCCTGTTTCTACCCTCCACCCATTCCTAGGGCCCCAATTCCTTCCCCACACCTCCTAAATCACAATCTTTAGCTTGGGCCTCCCTCTCTCGAGACTCCTGTGTCCTAGTAGACACTTTCACCTGGAGATGTGCCCCAGGTGACTTCATTGGCATCCAATGCTCCTCCTGTATCTGCCATCTCAGACAATGGCATCACCGGCCACATGGCATCTGACAATAAAGTGGGATCATGGTTACCCACTCCTCATGCTCTGTAGGTTACAGGGACTTGTTGGTGTCTCGGAACCTGTCCCTTTCTGGGTATCCCCTGCTTCTGACGCTGGGCCTGGATTCTTGGAATTGCATCCTCAGTGTTCAGATCCTGGAACCACTGTTTGAAAATCTCCTCCTTACCTAGAGATGGGCTTCTTAACCCTTCGGGGCCCCTAGGAAACCTCTTCCCAGAAAAGGCACATATGTGCACAGAAGTTTGCAACCATTTCAGGAGGCTCATGGGCCAACTGGAGCCCATCTGTGAGGCCTACAGTTTAGGAGCCTAGGTCTGCAGGCCCAAGACTGAGTTCTCCAGGGAACCAGGACCATCACACTCCAGCTCCCACACATCTTTCCAGCCTCAGTTTCCTCATCTGCCACATGACAGCAGTAATGGACCCATCTCAGAGGATGCTTGTGAGCATGAAGATGCAGTGAAAACTGCATCGAGCTGTGCCTGTCGCCTGTGACTGGCACGTAGCAAGTGTCTCACCCCCCAACCAGCCCAGCGCACCCTGCACAGACACAGTGGCGTTTCTCCAGCATGCTGGGGGCCTTCCCTTGACAAACCTTGGACATTCTGTCTGTCTAGAATATTCTCTGCCAGGGAACCCTCTCTTACCCTCTGAAACCTGGCTGAGATGCCGCCTTCTTTCTGCTGCCTGGAGCCTCACTAGGGCTCCCAGAGTTATTGGCATCACACTGTATCCGCCTCTGCATCCAGGTGCTGCATTAGAGGGGCGTATGTGGGCCTCTCCCTGTGTAGACGAGGCTGCCAGAGGATGGGGCTGGCTGGCTCCAGCTTCTCCTGCCCCCAGATGCACAGGCTCCAGCACACAGCAGGTGGCCAACGTGTGTATGCTTGATTTGCAAATGAAACAGATGGAGATGTCTATTTGCGACCAAGAGGAGGTGCCTAGGACAGTCCAGGGGACCTGCATGTGCCTTCTTTCACCCTTGTGGGGACTGAGAAATGAACCATCTTGTACGTGTATGTATGTGTGTATATGTATGTATATGTATGTATGTATATGTTTTCACATGCACATTTTGCTATTATTTACTTTAACATGCGCAGACACTATTGTCATCACCCTCATCTTACAGTGGAGGAGGCTGAGGTCTGACACCTGGCCAGGCACAGATCCTCTAGAATCAGGACTCCAGCCAGCCTCTCATCTCTGGGTCCCAGGCTACCCTGGAGTGTCCGTGTACACAGGCTCGAGTCTGCACCCCTTGGCGCAGCACTCCCAGCCTCCGCCATCTGGCTCTTGCTTTCTGCCCTGGTTTTCCTCCAGTGATATCTACAATCATGCTGGGTCTGGCCCCGCTCCCGCATGCTCATGCTCACAGGTGCTGCTGTGCTCCACCTGAGCCTCCAGGCCCCACTTGCTCCCGTCCTCTCGTCCTCCACATCTCAGATCCCCAAAGCCTTCCCCAGCACCACACACTCAGGCAATCTCACCTGCCCCTGCACTCCACGTAGCCTGCAGCCATCTTAGCTTTTCCTGTCCAATGTTGGAACTTTCCAGAAATGCTACCCTAGTTCTCATCCTTATCCTATTCAATGGGTTTCTACAGAAAAGAAAACTCACTGTTTCTCACACCTGCTGGTCTGCCTGCACCGCTTCATAGACACCGCCCTCCCTCTGTGCTGTTTGCCATGGACTCCAGATAGCTTCACATACATTCCTTCATTTCACCCCATCACACCCCTGTTCTTTTAAATCCCACTGTTTCGGCCGGGCGCAGTGGCTCTCGCCTGTAATCCCAGCACTTTGAGAGGCCAAGGTGAGTGGATCACCTGAGGTCGGGAGTTCGAGACCAGCCTGGCCAACATGGCGAAAACCCATCTCTACCAAAAACACAAGACTTAGCCGGGCATGGTGGTATATGTCTGTACTCCCAGCTACTCAGGAGGCTGAGGCAGGAGAATCACTTGAACTCAGGAGGCAGAGGTTGCAGTGAGCCAAGATTGCACCACTGCATTCCAGCCTGGGCGACAGAGTGAGACTTCATCTCAAAAAAAAAATAATAATAAATTGAAAAAAATAAATAAATCCCACTGTTCCAGGTGGGACAACTGAGCTTCTGAAAAGCTGAAGTCCCCTGTCCAGCAGCGCATGGAGACAGAACTCTGCAAAGGGGTGGGTCACATTCAACTGTCTGGACTCACAAGGGCAGAATATCAGTGAGCCCCACAGGTGAGGCCCCTGGCCTCGTCCTCTCCCCCCCACACTGGACCTTCAGTAAAGACGGTGCTGTCCTCAGGCCCGACCCCAGCCCTGGCTCACCCAAGGGCAGCTCATTCAGTGGGATCACAACAGGGGGGTGGCTCTGAACCAGGAGGTGCACATAGTGAATACCAACAGAGAATTCTCCAGAGCTTTGGGGCTTTTACTGGTGGCTGATGGCCTTCAGGAGGCAATTAAAAAGGCGCAATAAAAAAGTGAAGCAAGCCGGGTAAGGTGGCTCACGCCTGTAATCCCAGCACTTTGGGAGGCAGAGGTGGGTGGATCACCTGAGGTCAGGAGTTTGAGACAACCCTGGCCAACATGGTGAAACCCCGTCTCTACTAATAATAAAAAATTAGCTGGGCATGGTAAGCACACCTGTAGTCCCAGCTACTCGGGAAGCTGAGGCAGAAGAATCGCTTGAACGTGGAGCAGAGGTTGCAGTGAGCGGCGATTGCACCACTGCACTCCAGCCTGGGCAACAGAGAGAGACTCCACCTCAAAAAATGAAAAAGGTGAAGTGCCCTTATTTTAATAGTCCTGACTCTCACACCACGGGAAAGAACCAAGTCATCTCGGCTCCTCCTAGGATCAGACTCCAGGCTAGGACTTTTCAAAGGAAACATTATGCTTACCTGACAAAAAAATCTGTCCCAGCTGGGATGGAGCCACACACCCTAACAAGCTTCTCCTTGGAGCCACACACCCTAACAAGCTTCTACTTGGCACCTCTGGCACCACTGCTATTTCCAGAACCATCTCTCAAAGCCCACGCACAGCACAGCTGCCTCCGGGCACATGCACTCTCGTGTGTTTGCACTGACATGCGTGCCTCAGGTCCCTGTGGGCACGTGCATGTACTAGAAGAGCCCATTCACAAATTGGATCAAGAAAATGCAGTTGGGCTGGGCGCGGTGGCTCACGCCTGTAATCCCAACACTGTGTGAGGCCAAGGCGAGCAGATCACTTGAGGTCAGGAGTTCGAGACCAGCCTGCCCAAGATGGTGAAACCTAATCTCTACTAAAAATACGAAAATTAGCCGGGTCTGGTGGCGCACACCTATAGTCCCAGCTCCTTGGGAGGCTGAGGCAGGAAGACCAGCTGAACCCGGGAGGCAGAGGTTGCAATGAGGTGAGACTGTGCCACTGCACTCCAGCCTGGGCAACAGAACAAGACCCTGTCTCAAAAAAGAAAAAGAAAAAAAAAGAAAATGCAGTTGATTTACTATATATATGTCACATACACACACAGAGAGTTCTTACAGCCTACCTCTGAAAGAAAAGTGGCAGGCATGTGTCTCTTTCTGTCAAATTTTTGCATCTCTTTCATCTGTTTGCTGGCATACTTCTCCAGGTTTTTTTTTTTTTTTTTAGACAGAGTCTCACAGTGTCACCCAGGCTGGAGTGCAGTGGCGCGATCTCGGCTCACTGCAACCTTTGCCTCCTGGGCTCAAGTGAGTCTCCTGTCTCAGCCTCCCAAGTAGCTGGGATTACAGGCACCTGCCACCATGCCTGGATAATTTTTGTAATTTTAATAGAGACGGGGTTTCACCATGTTGGTCAGGCTGGTCTCAAACTCCCGACCTCAGGTGATCCACCCACATTAGCCTCCCAAAGTGCTGGGGTTACAGGCATGAGCCACTGCGCCTGTTCTTCTCCAGATATTTTTTAACGGGCTGGAAGGAATTGGGGTTACTTCTTGATCCTTCCAGTTGTCACCTGCAATGGTGGAAACAGACTGGAGCTGTGGTTTGTGTAGCTCTCCGTGGTGCTGCCCTGAGCCAAGAATATCAGCAGACAGGGAGAGTATTGCAACCCTTCTATGACTGTAGTTTGTGAAATTTCTGTCTTTCCATGGAATTTCAGGGTGATGGTGGTGAGATGGGAAGAGTCCCTGTGAAACAGCTTTTCCAGAATTGGGTTTGGATCCCCCATAATTCAACTCCCTGAGGCACCGCCCCCGCTGCTATTAGCCTGAGAACTTATTTATTAAAGACTTCCTCTCATCTGCATTGGTTTTCAGCAAACTATACTCACTTAAGGGGTTGATGTACATCCCCCAGGAGTGGAATCTGTGAGTTTATCATTCCCTGTCCTTTTTGGAACTCGCATTGCTACACATGTCCCCAAGTGCTTTAACAACCACAGAGGAAGGAGAGGCGTGAGACGCAGTCAGCTGTGTGTTCCGGAGGACGCCTTTCTGATGACTGTTGCTTTTCCTTGTTAGCCCTGGAGACAAATAAAGAGCTAGCTTAAACTTGCGTTGCCCTGTTTCTACTCTTCCTTCTCATAATCCTTAGGCTATTGTTTGTGTTTGGCTGTGTGATCAGCCACTAGTGAGAGGGAAGGAGGCAGTTCTATAAAAATTCGGATTTAGGGCTGCTGAATTCTGAATTCTGAATTCTGGGGAACAGAAAATCTATTTACCAAGTTGTGCAGGTGATTGCTTTCTTTTTCTTTTCTTTTCTTTTTTTTAGACAAAGTCTCACTCTGTTGCCCAGGCTGGAGTGCAGTGATGCAATCATACCTCACTGCCACCTCGATCTTCCAGGCTCAAGCCATCGTCTGCCTCAGCCTCCTGAGTGGCTGGGACTACAGTCATGCACCACCACACTCAGATAATTTTTAAATTTGTTTGTAGAGACAGGGTTTTGCTATGTTGCCCAGGTTGATCTTGAAGTCCTGAGCTCAAGTGATCCTCTTGTCTCAGCCTCCCAAAGCGCTGGGATTACAGGCATGAGCCACTGTGCCCAGCCTTGGTTCTCGGTCACACTAAAGCTTGGAAAACCATTGTTCTCAAAGTGAGAATTACCCATTGCCTACCTCAAGAAAAGGCACAGTGCAACACCAGCCTCACCCAGGAGCTCAGTAGAAAGACAGATTCTCACTGGAGCTGGGTGGGTTCCTTATTGGAGCTGGTGGGAGGGAAGGAGGAAGTGGTTCCTTAAAACACAGATTGCTGGGCCCCATTCCCAGAGTTTCTGATTCATTATGTGTGGAATGGGGTCTGCTAATTTGCTTTTAAACAAGTTTCCAGACGGTTCGGAGCCTGCCGGTCTGGAGGCCCTGCTGAGAGAAGAGCTGTGCTGGGAGATGATAGCTCAGGCTGGCACAGCAACTGTTGGCCTGGAAGTTGGGGTCTGGGTCCTCATTTTGGTTCTAACCTTAGACAAGTCACTCAAATCCCTTCCCCTATTTAATTCAGAATTTTTTTTTTTGGCATAAAACAGGACTGAATTGAACAGGTGTGCAGGTCCTTTCTAGCACCTACGTTCTATGACTCCAGCCCTTGCTGAAATGCAGCAGTAACTGGTGACCAGGACAAACAGCTGGCAGAGAAGCAGAGTCCTGCTGATGCCCCCTGTTCTCCCTCTGTCTTTCAGAGTCCTGTACCCTGCTGATGTTAAACCTCTGAGCATGGGCTGGGCACGGCAGCTCATGCCTGTAATCCCAGCACTTTGGGAGGCCGAGGCGGGCGGATCACCTGAGGCCAGGAGTTCGAGGCCAGCCTGACAAACATGGTGAAACCCTGTCCCTACTAAAAATACAAAAATTAGTCAGGTGTGGTGGCGCACGCCTGTAATCCCAGCTACTTGGGAGGCTGAGGCAGGAGGATTGCTTGAACCTGGGAGGTGGAGGTTGCAGTGAGCCGAGATCACACCATTGCACTCCAGCCTGGGCAATAGAATGAGACTCCATCTCAAAAAAAACAAAAACAAAAACAAAAACAAAACTCTCTGAGCATGATAGAATCTATGTTGGGAGCCAGGCTGCCAGCAGCTGCCTTCCGCAAGCCCCACCTCCCAGAAGTGAAATCTTCTATTTGTTCTTCCCCATGGGGCAGGGTTCCTGGGGTTGCAGCCTGAGCCACCCTGTGATTTTCAGAGTTCTGTGTAAAGATGGAGTGTGTTCCCCTCCACACCTCCCCAGCTGCATGGGGCAGAGTGACTTCACTGCACATCCTGGTGTGTCTGAAAAGCGACATGATTTGGGGGTGGTTAAAGGCAACCCTCATGTTTGATGAGCATGTAATTATTGCCTGTTTCATGACACGGGTCTGGCACTCAGAAACCTGGAGACGCAAGCACTTGCAGTTTTTCATGACAGCCTGACTTCATCTGATGAATGAAAAAAAAAGTAAGGAAAAGAAAAAGATGAAGACATCTGTAATGAACATCTGGATTCCATTGCTAACCATGAAAGCAAATTCCTCAGAGTCAGCATGCCGGAGAGGGCTGGGAAAGGGTGTATTTATAAACAACTGTGGTACTTGAATCAGAAAAGATGCCCCCAAACACCACCCCTTCCTGTTTGAAAACCTTTCAGAATGGAGAAGCATTGAGTTTCAGTTCTGTGTCTAAGCAATGGAGAAACAGTTACACCTGCAAGTGAAGCTCTGGACTCAAACAAACATAATTACAGCCTCTGGGCTCAGCAGTTGGTTCCCCAAAACAGTCATCTGAAGAAAAGATTCAAATACCTCTGAGTGTTTGCGGGCGTGTGTGCAGTCATGTGAGTGCACAGACATGTACACGGGAAGGCAGACATGTGCACATATGCACAGTGTGTGTACACAGTCATGCTCATGCACACCTGTAGGCATGGGTGTGTGCAGACAGTCATGCACACAGGAATGCAGGCAGGGGTACACAGGTGTGTGTGTACGTGTGTGTGCACAGCTGTGCACACAGAAATGTAGGCATGTGTTCATGTCTCATGTGTGCATGCATGCACAGAAATGTCCAATTCATATGCCGCAGCCCACTTTTTTGCAGCCTCCTTTTTTACTTCCTCATACTGTACAGCTTCATACCCTGTTTACATCTTCCCATTATTCATATACCTATCACCAAGTTCTGCCCTCTTCGTGCGTAACTGAGTTTGTGAGAGGCTGTTGCTAGGGGTCCGGAAATTACAGCATAGTGGCGGGTGTTGGAAGCCAGGGGAGCTGAGGCTAGGCAGCATGGCTGGAGCTGGGGCACGGCTGTCCTACGCACCACATGGGCTGTGCACACGGAGTCTCCTTGTTGCCACCTTGGAAAGCCTTAGGGTCCATTTCTCTGCCTGGAGAAGCAGTCGCTGCCCCTTGGTGCGTGCATGGGGGACAGAGCCAGGGAGCGTCTCCCTTGCTCCCTCTCTGAGTTCTGAGCTCCAGGCTCCCTGCATAACCATCTTAACAGAAAGAGGAGTGGTGAGCCTGTCTGCTCTCATAAACGATGTGCCCTGCAAACCCGCCAGCCAGGGCTAAGGGAAAAACGATTTGCATCCGGTGGCTCCTAATAGATGGAAATAGCTATATCTGTGAATGCAGGTGATCTGCTAATGTGAAAAGAGATGAAAAGTGGAATTCATTTGGAAAATTTTGGCTTTGGCCCCCAAGGCTGGGGCAAGAGGGTGTCCTCCACGGCTGGCCCCCTCCCCGGCCCCCTCCCAGCCTCCCTGTGAGCTGGGGTCAGCCTGGCCCAACCTGTCACCTGGCATTAGAGGCGATAAAAGCCATGTGCTTCCCTCACCTCGTTGTGCAGCTCGTGTTTAGGGTCTTTGCTTTATCAGTTTTTATTTCGTGTAATATTCATCACACTGGTTTATTTATGGGGCCCTTGTTGGGAAGTTATTTTTCAGGCCTGGTGAATAAAACATTAGACTTTGCGGCTTGTCAGGGTGACTTCAGCTCCTCCAATGTCAGCCTGACAAACCGCCTTTTCTTTTTCCCAACGACTGCACTTTTAGAGAAATTTATTTGTATTTTGTTGGGCATTTGTTGTTATTTTCTCCTTTTGGCTGGTGGATGTTGGTCAGAGTCGAAGTCTCTCTCTCTCTCTCATCTGATTAAATGCTGGAGCCTTCACTTGCTGAGAAAGGCAATATGTTAAGCAGGAGGAGTGAGGTGAGCGCCTCGGGCCTCCAGAACCTAAGTCCTGGGGCTAGAGGAGAGCCATGGGATCCCACAGCCTGCAATGAATTCCCTCCCTGCAAAGCCTAGCGGCTCAACCTGGGTGCTCATAGCCAGTGAGTGAAGTGCTTTAGCCGTGCAGGTCAGAGTCGAAGGATGACCTGGAGGAACTGCAGGAGAGGTTGATGGGGCTTTGTGGGGAAAGGCAGAGGGCACAGGAGTGTGGGTCCTAAAGTCCTAATGAGAATAATGGGGGAAAATCCCAATAAATTAAAAACAAAACAGGGGAAATGTGGCTTTAGGCAAGCTCTCAATAAGAAAATCTGCACTTAAGGAAAACTAGGGTGAAAAGACTCACTTTACAACGGGGCTTGTCACAGTATTTCTCAGTTATTCTCATGCACTTAAAATGTGGATTACTTTACATGACTTTTCAAGTTTTGTTAAACAAGAGAAAGAGAACAAGGTGGGGGGAGAGAGAAAGAGAGAGAGAGAGAGAGAGAGAAACCTGGTAATGCTATATTTCAGATTGAAGAGTGTTGAGTTTTTCTTTCTTTCTTTCTCCCCAGAAATCAAAAGGATTAAGAAAACCCCGGTCAATAAAAATCCAGCCAGCTGCTGGTGATTCACTGTGACTTCTCCTTTAGATGGCCTAGTACATGACCATCTCTTCATTAAGTGATACCTGGACTGTGTTCATCCTTACCAATAGCTCAAAAGCTCAGTGGCTCTTTTAAAACTGGAGGAAGGGCCAGACGAGGTAGCTCACACCTGTAATCCCAGCACTTTGGGAGGCCTAGGAGGGTGGATCACCTGAGGTCAGGAATTTGAGACCAGTCTGCCAAAGTGACGAAACCACATCTCTACTAAAAATACAAAAATTAGCCAGGTGTGGTGGTGCACACCTGTAGTCCCAGCTACTCGGGAAGCTGAGGCACGAGAATTGCTTGAATTCAGGAGGTGGAGGTTGCAGTGAGCCAAGATTGCACCACTGCACTCCAGCCTGGGAGATACAGTGAGACTCAGTCTCAAAAGAAAAAACAAACAAACAAACAAAAAAACCCCAAAAACACTGGAGGAAGAAAATGTGATTTAGCTTCTTGGGCAACACCACCACCAGACCAAGGGCATCAGCTTCCCTTCTTGGATTCTCTCCTGGATAAGGTGTCACATGGGATGGCTGCACATTGACCCCTAGTAACAGAAGCTACCATTTGTGGGGTATGTACTGTCAGCCAGGCAGTGAAGAAAAGGGTGCCGTCATTCATCCTCCTTCATCATTCATGAGACAGGTCCTGTCAGCTCATCTTACAGGTGAGGAAGCTGAACTCAGAGGTGGAAGAACAGCCCAAAGTCACTCAGAGGAATCATGGGGCAGGATTTGGACACAGCCTGCCCGCGTCTGAGCTCTTATGCAAAGCTCCCTGCCCACAGGTCTGCTGCATGCACAGGACCATGGAATTAGACCCCCAATCCTCTCCAGAGATGTCCCACTGAAGTGGGGATGGGAGATGCCAGAAAGATGCCACTGATCCATTAGTGTCTGTGACAGGGACAAACACTTATAAAAACCACATCAAATCTCCAAGAGGGGTTAGTGTGGGTTACATGCACCCCTGTCAGAGGTGCAGGCAAATGGGATGGATGATTTGAGAATCAGGATGCTCATACACAGCTAGGGGTCTATGTCCCGGGTCCTGAGGCCAACATCTTTTCCTCCAGACTTTAAGGAGTCAAGGCCTAAAGTAAAAATGCAAATATATTTTTCAAAAACATTCCTTGATTTGGGGGAAATTTTAACTCGCTAATTTGAGTTGGCATAAATGAAAAAATTCCAGAGTGCCAGTGAGTACATCCTTGGAAAGCTCTACTGTTCCCCACAGCTTTCAAACAACCTCTGGCAATTCTACAAGCACCAATAAAAACAAGGACTATGCATCTCTCCCAACAGCCAACCCTGCCGCCCTCTCCCTCTATCCCCTTCCTCGTTGGGCTTCTCAATTATTTTCCTGCAGAGGATGGATTCATGTTGTCACTTTCTGTTTGCTTATTTTATTTATTTATTTATTTAGAAGATGGAGTCTCACTCCATCGCCTAGGCTGGAGTGCAGTGGCATGATCTTGGCTCACTGCAACCTCCACCTCCCAGGTTTAAGCAATTCCTCAGCCTCCCAAATACCTGGGATTACAGGTGCATGCCACCATGCTTGGCTAATTTTTGGATTTTTAGTAGAGGTGAAGTTTTCACCATGTTGGCCAGGCTGGTCTCAAACTTCTGATCTCAGGTGATCCACCCACTTCGGCCTCCCAAAGTGCTGAGATTACAGGCATGAGCCACCACGCCCGGCCATCTGTTTGCTTTTCAACCCACCCCAATCTACCTCTGTCCACACCACTTCATCAAAGCTCTCTTATCAAGGTCACATTTGACCCTTTGACTGCAAAACGCAGAGGATGAAGTCACTTGCCTGTCCTCAGACCATACTTGATTGACCACTCCTACCTTCCTTCTGGAAACAAGTTTTTCTTTGGTTTTGTGACACTAAACTGCTGACTGTTCTCTGCCTGTAGGGCTGATTATTCTCTATTGTTTTTGCTTAACTCTAAATACTGGAGTTCTTCAGAGGACAATTCTAACTGTCTTCTTCAACAGCAGTGTTCCTGAGAGCTTCTCTTTTCCACCTGTTTGTTTTGTTTCGTTTTGTTTTTTTGAAGAATTGGTCCATTTTATCTAAATTGTGACATTTACATGCATAGAGTTGCTTGTAGTATTCCCTTATTATCCTTCTAATGGCTGCAGGGTCTGTAGTGATGTCCCCTGCTTCATTACTGAGATTGGTAATTTGTGTCTTTTGTTTATCTTTGTTGGTCTTGCTAGATATAAGTTTATCAGTTTTATTGCTCTGTTCTTAAAGGGATTGAACCAATTTATGCTGTCCTTCTTATGAATAAGAAGCCTGATGATCGTTATATTTTCTGATACTTGGATTTGTCAGGCTTTGAAAGTCTTGCCAATCAAATGGAGGTTAAATGCTACTCATTGTGGTCTAGATTTGCATTTCCCAGCTGATTAATGAGGTTGAACATCTCTTTTTATGTTTATTGATTATATATTCTCTTCTGTATGAAATTCCTGCCTGTCCTCTGCTTTTTTCTCTATTGGGATGTTTTATACTTTTCTTCTTGATTTTCAGTTATTTAAACATTTTTGATAGTAATCTTTTGTCAGTTGTGTGTATTGCCAATATTTTCTTCTAGTCTTTTCACTTTTTAAAGATTTTCACTTTTTCTAAACCTTTCAATATATTGAATTAAAAAGCGCTTATTTTTTCTTAACTTTAATGTACTCAAGTCTATGTCAATCTTTTTTTTTACTCATTTATTTGATGTGTCTTATTTAAGACCTTTTCCTCTATGAGATTTTTTTGTTTGTTTGTTTGTTTGTTTTTTTGAGATGGAGTCTTTCACCCAGGCTGGAATGCAGTGGTGTGATCTCGGCTCACTGCAATCTTCACCTCCCGGGTTCAAGCAATTCTCCTGCCTCAGCCTCCCAAGTAGCTGGGATTACAAGCACACACCACCATACCTGGCTAATTTTTTGTATTTTTAGTAGAGATGAGGGGTTCAACATATTGGCCAGGCTGGTCTCGAACTCCTGACCTCAGGTGATCCACCCGCCTCAGCCTCCCAAAGTGCTAGGATTACAGGTGTAAGCCACCATGCCTGGCCTCCTCTAAGAGATTTTTGACATTTAACTACTTCATCCACCTATGTCCATTTTCAAAATATGGTGTGAAGTAGAGATCTAATAGTGTACTTTGTATATGGGTAACTACACAATTTTTTTTTTCCAGCTCACTTTATTAAACATCCCTGCCTTTTACCAGTGATTTGAAATGCTACCTCTATCATAACCAAAGTTACATAAGTTCATGGATCTGTCTCTGGGAATTCTGGGAATTGATTAATTGGTTGATCCTTATGACAACACTAGGTAATCTTAATTACCATAGCTTCACAATGAGCCCAGATATGCGATAGGAGAAGTATCTCCTTCATGCTCTGCTCCTCAGAGGGGTTCTGGCTAATTCTTGGTGTCTTAATCTTCTATATCATCATTTTATGAGGCTCCATTTGGGTATTAATCAGAATTGCCCTGGCTGTAGTCAATATAGATCAACATGGGGAAAATGACATTTTAATGATATAAAAACTTCCTATTCATTTATTAGAACTCCTCTACTTACACTTCATAAAGTTTTACATTTTGCCTGTGTAAGTCTTAAGCATTTTAAAATTAAATTAAAATTAAATTTATTCCTAGGTATTTGACATTTTCTGATACCACTAAAAACAATGTCTTCTCTTTGTGTGTGTTTGCTGCTGGTATGTAGATAAAAACTGAGTTAAACTTATGCCAGATAACTTGCTAAACTCTCCAGTTTCTAAAAGATTTTGTGTAGATGTGGGCAAGGGTTCTATGTAAATGATCACATCATCTGAAAAGAATATAATTTTTTGTTCTTTCCAATCCTTATACATCTAGCTTCTTTTTTTTCTTCCTTTGTTGCACTGCATAGGAGAAAGGAAGTTTTACTATGCCTTCACATCTGAATGACAATTTGGCTGCATGTAAAAGTCTATGTTCTATGTTCTTTTATTCCGTGCTTTGAACATATCACTCCATTGTCTTCCTGCATCTGGCGTAGCTGTTGAAAATCCTGAAGTCTGTATAATAATTTGCTCTTTGTGCATGATCTCTTCCTCTCTGGAAACATTAAGATCTTTATCTTTGTTATTCTTAAATTTCACTGTTGAGTGTATAGGTTTTGTTTCCCTCTTATCTCTTCTTTTTGGGACTCCAAGACCTCTTCAACCTGGGCTCTTTCATCCTTTTTCTTTAAATCCCGTTGATTTTATCTCCACATTTTCTTCAAATATGTCCTCTTCTATATTTTTATTTTTCTCTCTTTGTAGGACTTCTATGATCCAGATGTTAACACCTTAACATTAGCACCTTAACTTCTTTCCTCCTTGTGTTAGAACTTTTCTATTTTCTTTTTCTTTGTGCTTTTCCTTATTTTTTTTCTTGGCTGATACATCAAGCTGGCCCTCCAATTCACAAATGCCTTCCTCAGTTATTTATTCTAGTACTTTTCTCCTGTATCGCATTATTTCCACAGCTATACCTTAACACAAACAATTTCTACTCGGTTCTTTTGTATATCTTCTTGATCTTATTTCACATTGCTAATATGTCCCTTATCTCATTTAGGAGGTTTATTAAGCTTATTTTTAAAATTGGTCCTTCTGTTCTGGTATTTCTATTCTGATAGAATCTGGAAGCTGTAACTTAGTTTGTTGCCTTAAAAAAATGCTTGTGCTTCTCGAATACCTTGTTATTTTGCCTGCCAGCTCATTCCCTCCAGTGGAAGTCTGCTACTCTGCCCTGCCCTGTCTGAGAGGCGGGCAGCCCAGTAAGCCTGAGTGATCTCAAGGAGCAGTGAGTGAATGTACTCCAAGTGGAGAGGCTCCAAAAAATCACAGTCAACCCCATCCACTCCACCAAATTCCTCCTTAGATCAGAGCTTCACCTTCCCCCTCCTGAGAGACGCGGCATTCAGAGGGACCTCCCCAAGCCTGAAATAGTGCAATCTCCTGGTTGTCTGCAGAAAAGTGGGGAAGTGACTGCTGGGGTCAGGTGGGCTACACCTGTTTTGCTTGGCTCCCTGTGAGCACTGGTCCCTCTGCTGCTGTGCTGTATTAACACCTGCACCTGAGCCCTGCATGGCCACAGGTATAGACAGGCATGGTTTGTCCCAAGGCAATAGTGGCTGGAGCTGGGATAAGTAAGAACAGACGTCAAACATTCCCCTTCACGCTTATTCTCCCACAGCTGTGCTTGGCCCACCCCTGCTCCAGGCCAAAGCCGTAGCCCCATGTGCACTGATTTGAAACCCCTCACCCCCTCCATCTGCTGTCTCATTGGTTTCACTCTATTCTTCCCCTGGGGGTGAGTTTGGAGCAAGGAGCTAGTGGTCTTGCTGGTTAGCATCAGAACAAACCCAATTTCTTTTCCTTTTTTTTTTTTTTTTTTTGAGACAGAGTTTCACTCTTTTTACCCAGGCCGGAATGCAGTAGTGCCATCTCGGCTCACTGCAACCTCCGCCTCCTGGGTTCAAGTGATTCTCCTGCCTCAGCCTCCCAAGTAGCTGGACTTACAGGTGTGCACCACCATGCCCGGCTAATTTTGTATTTTCAGTAGGGACGGGGTTTCACCATGTTGGCCAGGCTGGTCTCCAACTCCTGACCTCAAGTGATCCACCTCGGCCTCCCAAAGTGCTGGCATTACAGACATGAGCCACCACGCCTGGCCTAAACCCGCTTTTTCAATCGTGATGTGTCCAAGCAGATCTGCCGACATCTCCACTCTCTGAGAAGCCCTGCTCTTCCCTTTGTGTCCTTCATGTGGATAAACAATCCCTCCAGGCACCTGATTAGCCACATACCTTCTGAAAGCCAGCTGTGCCTCTACCTCTCCCTCTTCCCACAAATCCAACTCACCGCCAAGTCCAGTAAGTTCTGTCTCCAAAACGTACCCATTTCTTGGCTACATCCTCATCCCCACGCCTGAGGCTCCATCATCTCCTGCCCCAACCATGCAAGTTTCCTGCTTGGAGTCCCCGCTTCACCCTCACCGAGCAGCCAGACCTATCCCTGCTCAGCCCCTGCACGTGCCTTCCACTGAGCTGTGGGCTGTGGGGCCGGGCACAGTCCTGCCTGCACCCTCTCCTCCCACCTCTCACCACTCGCACTCCTCTGTCCACTCAGCCGCACAGCCTTGCTGGGTCTGGGGTCATTCTCATTCGCTGAGATCCTGCCTCCCGGGGGCCACTGCTATTGCTCCTGCTTCTGTCTGTCACCTCTCACCCTCCTCCTCCACTTCTCCCAACTCCTACTCACCCTCCAAGTCCCCATTGAAATTCTGCTTCTCAGAGAACCCCCAGACCTCCCATTGAAGCACCCCAGGATGCCCTGAGCATTTCCCTGACCGTGGTGACCACTCTTTTGTGTTTCCACTGGTTTGTGTGACTCCTGTCTGATGTCTGGTGATCCCACCAGGCCCGGCAATGCCTGAAGATGACATCCCTGCTTATTTCCTTTCCCCCTGTATCCCCAGGGCTCAGCCCAGCCCTGGAATATGGTCAGGGCTCAACAAAGATGCATCATGTAGCTCAGTGCACTGAGAGATGCCGTCAGTGGTAGATCCCCAGCAGGGCTTTGCCTCCTGGGGAAGCTGAGGCAGGCACAGCCGTGATCACCAGGACGGAATGGGTTCCTTGAGCCTAGCCCACGTGGCCCACACCCACAGTTGGGTGCCCTCTGCTCCAGGAGGAGAGGCTCCAGAAAATCACAGTCCATACCATCCACACGACCAAAGTCGTCCTTAGGTCATTCAGATCTGCCCATCCCTGGCAGATCCATTCCCACCCCGCCTGCGTAGAAAGAATCAGACACTCGAGCCAGCCAATGATGGCTCAGGCATGGGAAGGAGAGCGCCTAGGATGTCCCCTGCCCATGGCATTGTCCAAGAGCTGTGTCCTCCCTGGCACCAGCTGCCTGGCAGCCCCTCTTGACAGGCAGTTCTGACAGCGGCCGGCTCTGCACCCCATCCCGCCTCTCCAGTCCTAGAGGCTTCTGTCTGCTGCTGTCCTTCCTCCTCTGATGGTCCTGTTTAATTCTCCAGCTCTTCCCTGGTCAGTGTAACTGATTCTTGGTATTAAATGCTCTCTCTGAAACTCCCAGATGGGTCTCCCTTCTCCTGGGGGGACCCTGACTGATACATCCTGTGACTATAGGTTAATGGTTCTTAGAGTAAAAGGCAATTTCATTTCATTTCATTTCATAGTTATGGATTGATAGGGTGACCAATGAATCCTGGTTTGTCCAGGACTATCCCAATTTTAGCAGTGAAAGTCCACAACCCAGAAACACCTTAGTCCTGGGCAAGTCCAGCCATGCTGGCCCTGGGGACTTCATGGAAGGCAGACATGGCTGTGACCCCTGCCCCACCATGCCTCTGTCCCTGAGAAAGCAAGAATGACCATGGCTCACACGCCAGCCAGTGTGTCCCTGTGACCTGGTGCTCTGCAGGGAAGATGCACCATCCTGTGAGACCCCCTGACGAGGGTTGTGGCAGACAGGGCTCAGGCAGGGCGGCCTGCAGGGTGGTGTGAGCTGGCATGAATCGTGGGGAAAGAAGGTCTCTTTGAGCTCAGGAGCACCCAGGGCGCCTCTCCCACCCTCCAGTGCCCTGGCTGTCACCGCATTTTTTTCTTTCTCTAACTCCCCTTCCCACCTTTTCCTCTCCCTGGCATCCCCTGGTAACCTCTAATCCACTTTCTTTCTCTCTGAATCTGCCTTCTCTAGGGACCTCATACATGATGAATGGTTCAGTATTTGCCCCTGTGCATCTGGCTCTTTCACCCGGCGTAATGTTTTCAAGGTTCCTCTGTGCTGTAGCACGTGCCAGAATTTCCTTCCTTTTGCCAGGCTATGTGATATTCATGGATAGACCACATTTTGTGTATCTGTTCATCCATCAACAGACACTTGCTTTGCTTCCACGCTTTGGCTGCTGTGAACGATGCTGCTATGAACACTGGCACGAGAGTCTCTGAGTTGCTGTGTGCAATTCTCTGGGGGCATGTTCCTTGAAGTGGAAGTGCTGGGCCACAGGGTAGGGCTCTGTATAGCTTTTTGAGACACTGTCAAACTGTTTTTCCAAAGCAGCCACATACTTTACCTTCTCATCTGCAAGGAGCAAGGGTCCCAGTTTCTCCCCATCATTGCCCATTCTTACTTTTTTTTTTTTTTTTTAAAGATGGAGTCTCACTGTGTCACCCGGGCTGGAGTGCAGTGGCAGGATCTCGGCTCACTGCAGCCCCCACCTCCCAGCTTCAATCTTGCTGTCTTTTCTATTGCAGAGATCTTACTGTGTGCCAGGTGGAGTCTTGTTGAGGGTCTGATTTGCATTTCCTTGGTGACGATGACGTGGAGCACCCTCTCATGTGCCTGCTGGCCATTTGTATGTCTGCTTTGGAGAAATATCTAGTAAGTACTTTGCCTATTTTTAAAAGTGAGCCATTTGCCTTCTTGGTGTTGAGTTGTAGTTCTTGATGTATCCTGGGTTTTAAACTCTCATCTGAGATATGATGTGCAAATATTTTCTCCCATCTGTTGGTTGCTTTTCCACTTTCTCGATAGTGTCCTCTGATACCTCAGGTTTTAATTTTGAGGAAATACAATTTTTCTTTTGTTGCCTGTGCATTTGGAGTCCTAGTCCCACCCTTGTTTTAAAGCCTCCTTGACGTTTGTTTTCCTAGAGAGTCGTTCAGGGCCTACAGGTCCCTGTGGGAAATCAGGATGGGAGGGGATCTTAGAGGCCTGTGAACCCCAGCTTCTACTGAGAGGAGAAGCTTCTACATTCCTGGTGGAGCAAGCACATCCACCGGAACCCCTAGCACCAGCCCCATCAGCACCCACCTCGTTCTGTGTCCTGCCTTTTCCTCCTTTCAAGGGAAGTTGTTATGGTTTGGCTCTGTGTCCCCACCCACATCTCATGTTGAACTGTGATCCCAAGTGTTGGACACGGGGCCTGGTGGGAGGTGATTCGATCATGGGGGTGGTTTCTAATGTTTCAGCACCATCCCCCTAGTGCTATCTCATGAGTGAGTTCTCATGATATCTGGTTGTTTAAAAGTGTGTAGCACTGCCCTCTTCAATCTCTCTCCTGCCACCATATGAAGATGTGCCTGCTTCCCCTTTGTCTTCTGCCATGATTGTAAGTTTCCTGAGGCCTCCCCAGCCATGCTTCCTGTGCAACCTGCAGAACTGTGAGCCAATTAAATCTCTTTTCTTTATAAACTACTCAGTCTTGATTCTTTATGGCAGTGCGAGAACGGATTAATACAGAAGTCTCCTGAGGGAATGCATGGTCTCCAAGTGCCTTTAATTCACTGGCCAGGCACCGCTGCATCGGATCACATCCCCAGCTTACCTCTTGAATGTTCCCTCTGGAAAGATAAAAACTCCACCATGTCAGAGTCCACTCTGGTTTACTGGTGTGGCCCACACTTCCTACGTTCTCTTACATCCACAGTGAGTGAAGAAAGGCAAAGAATGGTGCACAATGAGGCATGGGTGGCAAAGAGCCTGCTGCCCTCCAGAAATGACCTCACAGTGTCAGGTCACCTACGGGACCACCTGGTGGGGCTCAGCCTCACAGGCTCTGCAGCCCCACCCTGTCTGCACTGGGAATGGGTCCTCCTGCTGGGCACTGGGGCCACATCGGTTCTACTCATTGACATTGACTGGCACACTCCAGCGAGCACTGCCAGAGCCTCCCTTTTGGGCAGACAGACGGAGAAGTCTGCTCATCAATACAAAGGCGCTTGGAGCATCCACCTGGAGCAGGAAGGAGGATCACACAGGGACTGCCTCGGGACATCAGGATGACATGGTCTGGGACATCAGGATGACCTGATGCATCTGCTGCACAGGAGGGACATCGTCCCTTGACAATAAAACTACGAACCCGTGTTGGCCTGGACGACCTTGCCCTGAAGAACCTCGCCCTGAACAGCACATCAGGGAGCTGCTCACCAGGGCATCTGTGGCTGCTGTGGACACTGGTGTGCAAGTGTCTGTTTGAGTCCCTGCTGAAGTCTCCTTCATCTCAGGGTGGCTGGGAGCACTGCCCTCCCATCCTCTCCTCCATGGGGTGGGATCTTCCCTTCCCCTGAGATCTGTCAATGACTCTGGCCAACTCCGTGGACTCTCCTGTGAGTGGGAGCACACTTGCATGCTCCTCCTGCTCCCTGCCACTCACTAGGTGCCCAACCTGGGTGATGAGCAAGCTTTGTTTGTTTGAGCAAAAAGAGACTCATCTAACAATCTTAGCTTGCAGAATTTCTGGGAAATCCAGTATATCAGCTAAGATGCCACTATATAAGAAGCAATATTGCCCAGAGAAATACCCATCACTCCCGCAGATGCTGCAGTGAAGCTACAGACCAAACACCAAACCTCCAGGAAATCACTGCAAGGAAAAGCCACGTGATTCTGCACATGGCCTCTCCATAAAGCTGCGTGTCTTCTGGGGCCTGGAGCTCACATGACTTCCTCGGTCTCAGCCAGTCGCGTTTGTGCACCACCAAGGCTTAGCCAGGTGGCTGGCTGAAGGTGGAGATCAAGCAGAGTGCTCCTGAGGCACGAGGGGCCCCCACTGACTTTCTCTCTCTTCCCCAGGTGAACCCTGCACTGTCCTGTCCTGCAGACGAGGTGTGCAGAAGGGGCTGCTCCCTGAGGTCCCACCCCCGTGTTGCTCACTTGACCATCGACCTCCAAGGCCTCTGCATCTCTCTCAGGGGATCTTCCCTTTCACCACCCGACTCTTATTTTTGTTTTTAATAGCCTTAACGTTTTTAGAGAAGTTTTACACTCATAGTGGGATGGATGGGAAGGTACAGAGAGTTCCTACGGACCCCCTGCCCTCCCCATGACATGCACAGTCCCCCACTGTCCACATCCCCCTCCAGAGGGTCCATCGGTTCAACGGGTGAACTATACTGACAAAGTCATTGTCACCCAGAGTCCAGGGCTTACAGGAGGATTAGCTCTCAGTGTGGTGATCCTGTGGGTTTGGGCAAATGTGTAAAGATGCATGCCCACCATTCTAGTGTCATGCATGGCGGTGTCATTGCCCTAAAGAGCCTCTGTGGGCACTGGGGCCACATCAGTTCTACTCATTGACAATGACTGGCTCACTCCAGCTAGCACTGCTGGAGCCTCCCTCTCAGGCAGACTGATAGGGAAATTTGCTCATCAACACAAAGGCACTGGGAGCATCTGCCTGGAGCAGAAGAGTGAGGACACCCCAGCCCCCGGCATCTACAGATACTCTCAGTGGTTCCATAGTTCAGCTTTTTCAGTCTTGGCGTTTTCAACATTTTTCTCAGAACTAATCCCGGGACAGACTTCACTTCCACCACGGGGAGAAACCAGCGTGGAAGGCAGTAGGAAGATGACAGGGATTAAGGCGCGGAGCAGACTGCGCATTCAACGCAAGGCAGGTTCCTGATCCCTCTGGTGCAGCTGTGGGGGGAGAGGAGCCCTCAGGAGGGTTTCCCTTCCCAGATGTGTGAGAGACTCAGGCACAGGGACCTCACCCCCAACTCCAGCCCCTCAGAGAGGGGTTAATTTCCATATTTCATGATTAATCATTATTATAACTATTTTTAGTTCCACAAGACAAGGTAGTTTAACACGCTGTGCATTTTTGCAAGGTATCCTTGATCCTTCTAAAGTAAAATTAAAAGCTATAATTAGCTCCCTTAATAGAGAATTGCACTTGGTTCGGCGTCAGCTAACAGCGGGCTCCCTTCCCTGGCTGTGGGATTATTAATGGGTGTTATTTTGCTAATAGTCTGCCCCTCTAATGGGGACTCTTCCCACCGGCCTCTCCTCTTTATAGCCCCACACGGGATCATTCTGACTCTCGGATTCCACTTTCTCACCTACTTCCACGAGGTTTAAAACATGACCGTGTACTCAACTTAACACATTTAACATTTAACACGGGGTTCAGCACTGGTGGGGTTGGGGGTCCCTGTTCAGAGCTGACTCTCCCTAAGAATAAAGTTCTTCCGAGGAAAGCATCAAGGCTTTCACTCTGAACAAGCATGTGAAGCCTGCAGAACGTATCGAGGGCTCTGAACAAGCATGTGAAGCCTGCAGAACGCATCAAGGGCTCTGGGGAGACATGTTGTTTGCAGAGCAGGCTGACTTCTGTTTTCAGCCACTGGGGCACAACTCCATTGACTTTGCCAGGCAAGCATTTCCTCTCTGCATGGGATACCCGCCCCCGTTTCCAATGCTTGTACCCAAGCCAAGTGGCCCTGGGCGACGGTGGCAAAGGCAGCTCCCCTCCAGCCTCTCCGGGTCCTGCTGCCTGAGAAGCCACCTGCTCCTGGACCCCTGAGTTCAACGCATGTTAGAAACTAAAAGCTGAATATACCCTAAGCCTGTGAATGAACTGCCTTTTTTTTTTTTTTTTTTTCTTTCCCGAAACGGAGTCTTGCTCTGTTGCCCAGGCTGGAGTACAGTGGTTTGATCTCAGCTCACTGCAACCTCCACCTCCCGGGTTGAAGCAATTCTCCTGCCTCAGCCTTCCTGTTAGCTGGGATCACAGGCACACACCATCATGCTCAGCTATTTTTTTTTTATTTTTAGTAGAGATGGGATTTCACCATGTTGGCCAGGCTGGTCTCGAACTCCTGAACTCAGGTGATCTACCTGCCTTAGCTTCCCAAAGTGCTGGAATTACAGACGTGAGCCATTGTACCTGGCCAAACTGCTTTTAAAAAATTATGTTTCTTGTAAGTGCAAGGAAAATTCCAGCTCTGCTAAATGTTTGACATCCTTATGTAATATGTGACTTAGGTAATTTCCATAGTCTGACATCTGGCTCACTCCTAACTCCAAATATCACTGCGTCTGTATAAACTCTTTCCCCTCTCCTGAATTAGAGCATGAATGTGGGGATGTGCTTTGGGGCGTTCACCCCAACTGAAGTCTAAGCTCAAGCGTTCTTGGCTCTTGACTTTCGGCAAGAACTTGAGCTGACATTGGTCCTGCCTGCTGCCTGTATGTTCCTGTTTTAAAACTTGGAGAGGCATGTTCTCCCAGGAGCAGGACATACTTGCAGACCCTCCTGCAGACGAGGTGGGGGAGAGAGGAGGTACTTGATCCCACCTGGGCACTGCCAAGGTGCCTCTGCTGTGAGGCATGTGCTCTTTCACTCTTAAAACAAGGAAGTTTTTTTTTTTTTTTTTTTGAGGAGGAGTCTCACTCTGTCACCCAGGGTAGAGTGCTGTGGCACAATCTTGGCTTACTGCAACCTCTGCCTCCCAGGTTCAAGCGATTCTCCTGCCTCAGCCTCCCAAGTAGCTGGGATTACAGGTGCCTGAAACCATGTCCAGCTAATTTTTGTATTTTTATTGGAGGCAGGATTTCACCATGTTGGCCAGGCTGGTCTCGAACTCCTGACCTCAGATGACCCACCCACCTTGGCCTCCCAAAGTGCTAGGATTACAGGCGTGAGCCACTGTGCCCAGCCAGTTTTGATTTTTTTTTTATGCCATCAGAGAAGGACATAATTTCGTGATAGGTTTGAATAACTATTTGGGAAATAATTTCTTTCCTAAAATATGTCGAGAGAGACCAAAGGTAAGAATTTGTTGGGAAGAATCACGAAAAGTCAGTTTTCACCTTGCAGTTACAAAGGTGTTAAAAGTGCAGCCGGGACTGCCTGGGCCAGCCACTGTCCCCGCTGCAACTCTCCGTCCCCCTCAGCCAGCTCTTGTCGGGCTGAGCCTCCCAGTGGCACTGAGATGGGACCCTTGGCTACCCACCTCTTGCTTGAGAAGCTATGTCCTAAAGTGTCCCCCTGAGCACTCACAACAGAGACTCGGCAGTGACATCTGGGGAGCCGGTGCCCTCCATGTGGCATTCCTGCTCTGTCCCAGCCCCACGGGGGCCCCAGACACTCCCACACCCGCTGGTGACAAACTCGGCCTCCCCGGGTGTGGTGGCTGCTGTTCTTGCACACACATCATAAAACGCAAACACAAGCAGGCTGTACACACATGTAGAGTGTGTGTGTGTGCACATGAGCACACTCACCTTTAAGCAGAAAGAGGGCCACTTGCAAGCTGCCCCAAAATGAAACAAAACAAACGCTAGCCAGGAGCAAAAGTAAAGCTTCATTCCAATGTTTAAAAAACTCTGAAAGATGCTGGGAGCTGTGGTTCACACCTGTAATCCCAGTACTTTGGGAGGCCAAGGCGGGTGAATCACCTGAGGTCAGGAGCTCGAGACTTGCCCGGTCAACATGGTGAAACCCTCTCTCTATTAAAAATATTAAAAAATTAGCTGGGTGTGGTGGCGCACGCCTGTAGTCCCAGCTACTTGGGAGGCTGAGGCAGGAGGATCACTTGAACCCAGGAGGTGGAGGTTGCAGTGAGCCGAGATTGCACCACTGCACTCCAGCCTAGGCGACAGAGCAAAACTCTGTCTCAAAACAAACAAACAAACAAAAAACAACCTCTGACAGAGGACTTCACTCCTCATGCTGAATGAAAAGGCAAGAGTTTAAAGCACAGGGGGGTGGTATAGAGGGTGGTGAAGAATGAAGTGCGTTTGTTGAATTTTTAAAAAGAGAGAAATATTTTGTTACCTCAAGGGTTTTTTTTTTTTTTTTATTTACTGCTTTCCAAGTCAATACAAATGTTTACCAATTAACTTCATTTTTTAAAAAATCAGTAAATTGAGGGTTTTTTTTTTTAGTTTGGTATTTCAGTAACTTCCACTTACCAGATCCCAAACAAGCTATTATTATTATTATTATTATATATTATTATTATTGACAGCATCTTGCTCTGTCACTGGAGTGCAGTGGTACATTCATAGCTCATCATAACCCTGGGCTCCTGGGCTCAAGCAACCCTCCTGTCTCAGCCTCCCAAGTGGCTGGGACCACAGGCACACACCACTAGCCTAGCTAATTTTTATATTTTTTGTAGAGACAGGGTCCACCTATGTTGCCCAGGCTGGTCTCAAACACCTGGATTCAAGTGATCCTCCCGCCTTGGCCTCCCAAAGTGCTGGGATTACAGGTGTGACCAGTGTGCCTGGCCCCAAAGAAGCTATTTTTTTATCCCTCTGGGACCTAACGACAGGCACAAGGGGGAAGGTAGTGAGCTAGAGCTGTCCTTCCCTCCCCAGCACTGGCGAGGATGTTCACGCTGTGGGGAGAGCCCACCGTCGGCATACTGCCCTCCCTTCCGATTCAGGCAAAATTCCACCTCCTCCATGAAACCCCTCAAGTCTACACTTCCTCTCCCTATTCTTTTCTTTCTTTTTTCTTTTTTGAAATGGAGTCCCGCTCTGTCACTCAGGCTGGAGTGCAGTGGCACGATCTCGGCTCACTGCAACCTCTACCTCCCAGGTTCAAGCAATTCCACTGCCTCAGTCAACCTAGTAGCTGGGATTACAGGCATGCACCATCACGTCTGGCTAATTTTTGTATTTTTAGTAGAGAAGGGGTTTCACCATGTTGGCCAGGCTGGTCTCAAACTCCTGACCTCAGGTGATCTGCCTGCCTTAGCCTCCCAAAGTGCTGGGATTACAGGCGTGAGCCTCCGTGCTTGGCCTGGTCCTCTCCCTTTTCTGAGTTATAGTCACACGCAGTGTTTCCAACACACGGTGTGGCCGTTCTGTTTCGCCATCAGGATCCCTGGGTTTCTCATGTGTATCAGCTCTACCTTACCGCCAATCGCTCGAGAGCCACTTGGGAACCAGAGCAAAGTGTCCTTCCGTCTTTTCTCAAGTACCCCCAGAGGGCTCGTGCAGAGCAGACACCGAAAGTGGCACAGGGAAGCTGCCCCCTGCCCCACACCCAGCCCAGGGAGGCACAGAGCACTGGAAACTTCTGTGGGTGGGTTTGCACCAGGCCAGGTGTCAACATATCCGGTAATCCTCTCTACAACTGTATTTTATGAGTGAGGAAGTAATATTCAAATGGGTTAGATGGATTTAAACACATCCCTAATCCACCTCTTAATGACCCCACAGGCTCAGGGCAAGAGCTGGGGGTCTTGGCTGACTGCAGCTCCTACCCCGCCCCTCCCCAGGGCTGCCAGTGTTAGCAAAGAAAAATACAGGATATTCAGCTTAATTTGAATTTCAGATAAATAACAAATAATCTGTAGTACTAGTCTATCTCAAATATGGCATGGAACGTATTTACACTAAATACTATTCATTGTTATTCTGAAATTCAAATTTAACTAAGCAGCCTGTATTTTATCTAGCAACCTACTCTCCATATCCTCCCCCACAAATTCCAAAGAGCATATTTTGCTGAAGGTGAGGCATAGCCTTCGAAGGATGGGCACAGCACCTGCCTCCCCACTGGCTCCTAATCTCTGCACCCAGACAGGCCAATCACATTTGAACAATTTAGCAGACACTCCTTGGCAGAGAAGGGAAAATCACCCACCTCTCCACCCAGACTAAGGCAGGACCACAGGATGGGGCTCCAGGGAGGGCTGGCTCTGCAGGGGCCTCTTGGTGGCTCTGCCAGGTTTGATTATCTCCCGCACTTTGTAATTTGGGTCGTACTTTTTTTGTTTTTTTTTTTTTGAGATAGGGTCTCACTCTGTTGCTCAGGGTGGAGTGCAGTGGTGATCAAAGCTCACTACAGCCTCAAACTCTTGGGCTCAAGTGATCCTCCCACCTCAGCCTCCTGAGCAGCAAGGACTACAGGTGCACGCCACCATGCCTGGCTAATTTTTGTATTATTTGTAGATAGGGGGTCTGGCTCTGTTGCCCAGGCTGATCTCGAACTCCAGGGCTCAAGCAATACTCCTGCCTTGGCCTCTCAAAGTGCTGGAATTACAAGCGTGAGCTCCCACGCCCGGCCTAGGTCATTGATGTTTCTTTATTTTTTTTTTCATGTTGGCATTCAGTGTCCTTATGACTGGGTGTTTGCCTTTTCTCTTTCCGACCTCCATGCACCTTAACTTCATGAAACATTGCAAGCATGCTGTGCTCATGATAGAAAAATACTTCATGGTATTGGAGGTTTTGTAGGGGTGCGGCCAGCTAGCCCAGCTTCCCACCCTTACAACGATATCGATATCTGAAGCAACCAACAAAATCAAAGCGAGGGTGCAGCAGTGAGCTTGGAAACAGAGAGCCTGGCCCATCAGCCTGGGCCAGCAGGGAACCAAGGAACCTGCAGGGAACCCTGCACCCAGCTGGGCACACTCATCAGACTGCAATCCCGCCAACAGGTGCCGCTGGAAGCTGCTCACCAGCCCCGCCCAGCGCTGCGCCCTGGGGCCCCCACCCATCAGCTTCTGCAAAGGTGCCCACACTCAGCAGGGACATGAACAGTTTTCTTGACGCTCCATCCTCATTGAAGTGGAAATCCATGCAGCCAGCATCAGAGACGATGAAATGGGACAAGCTCTCACTGCTGCCAGTGGAGGGATACCTGGCTGGGACTCAAAACCCCTATTACAAAAATCAAACCATTAAAAATACTAGCCAGGAAGAAGCCAGGAGATTTCCCTCCACCATCTGTTAATTTATAGGGTTATTGGTGTCAGCAATTTAGGAGAAGTTAAATTACATCACAGCCCCACTCACAACTCTGCCATGGAAACTCAGAAATGTAATCACAAATTTTAATTGAGAAAAATTGCTCTGGATAAAATTCCTTTTTTTTTTTAAGAAACAGATTAAATTATGTTGGGGGAAGGGGAGTGGCAATACGAGTTTGAAATTAGTTGTGATAAAATTGAGATGTGATTGTAAACCATTTTGTGTTTTGTGTATTGTGAGTAATTATTGGGAGAGGGAAGCCTATCCGGGTTATTTCTGCTGAACACCGCACCGTGCCTGGGAAGAACATCAGCTTTTGGAAACAGAAGTTCATGTCTCAGGCAAAGGAAGGGAAAGGAATGAACGGCCGAACCCCTCCTAAGTCAGGAAAGACACACATTTGGCTCCAAAGGTTTGAAAGAGGGTGACAGACAGCTGTCACCCTCCCTCTGCTAACATCAGGCTGTTCCCCAGACCCACCCATCTGCAGACAATTTCTCCTGGACCAACCCCATCCACAGCTTGCCACTCCCCAACCTGGCCTCTTCCCTCTCCCCAGGCTGCTGGTTGGTGCCTTGATCCATCTGCCATTGGGGCTATCTGAGATGCTCATCAAGGCGCTTACCCACTAACAGCTCTGCGCAGGTGGCATGAGCTTGCATCCCCCACTGCTTTCCTTGTGGAAAGATTAAACATCTCTCAGACGCTGGGAGGACCCTCACGGTGGCCCTTGGTTACTGGAGTCACCAGGACCTGCAGCACCTTGCCAACACCCTGGCCACCACCTCCTGCCCCTGTGCCCGCGTGGCTGTCTGTGCCACAGCTGGAGAGGGCCCAGCTGATGAGCAGCTCTGCCAGGCACTGTCCAGGGCTTCTCTAAGGGACACGCCAGCCCACGTCCATCTCTCCTCCTCCTCCCAGCATCCCCTCTCTTTCACTCTGCCCTCAAACAGCATTTCACGCCCTCATTGATTTCTTGGTCTTTGGGCCAAGGTCGAGTGTGTGTGCACACGTGTGTGCGCTGTGCAGGGGTACCCAGTGTAACTGCCTGCACTTACTTATTTAGAGAAGCAGAGGAAGTGGAGATGTTGCCAGTTCTTGCCATTTCATCTTGATTTAGTCATTTTTATACGGCTCACAAGGCATAGGCAGATTTCTCTGTTTCTTTATTTGTTCATTAAAACTTCAATAAAAATGTTATAAAAATGTCTTATTTTGGTAGTTAATTGCCATTTCCATTTTAATATGCAAGCGGTGTCGGCTCTTCTCCGAGATTCTTCGAGTCTCTCTGTAAATAATACAGCTGCCTTGGACGAATGTTCCCTGCCTGCTGCGTATTTACTCAGTCATCAAAGCGCAAATGCGGTGGGTAACAGATCACTCCCTTCGAGAGAATCCACTCCACTGCCAGCTCACACACAGCCCTCCACGGGCCACAGCCAAGCGCTGAGCCAACAGAGTTTGCCTCCTGCCTCACACTGGGGTCTTTCAGCCCAAGGTGAGCGCCCCAGAGAGCTTCCCAGGTTCTCAGATATTTTCCCACCTTTGGGAAAATGCACCTGTCTCCCTGTGTTTCTCTGAAGCCAGAATCCTGGCCCTTCAGGGCTTGGCTGAGATCCCCGGCCAGCGTCTGCATAGGATGGTGGGAGAGGCTGAGTGTAGCATCTTTCAGAGCCAAACAGAGCCCCAGCTCTGAGGCATGGGGAGAGGATCACCCAAGGGACCAGGGGGTGGGGGTGGGGGTGGCGGTGGGTGTGGAAGGCCACCTGCGCTGGGCCTGGATGGCACTAGGCTGTGGGCAGCAGGGGGAGCAGTGTCAGTGAGAGCCTGGCTGTGGCTTGGGATGGAGATGGGAGCCTTTATGTCCTGCATGTGAGGGGCCCAGAGGCCTCTTTGCAAGGCTTGAATACCTGACGCCCCAGGAAAATGAGAGCCGGCCTGCCGGGCGATTGCTTCCTGTGACTGAGCCAGTTACTGGCACCTCATCTCCACCGGCTCTGAGCCGCACAGGCCCATTAGAGACCACGAGAAGGGGACTCCGAAGAGCTCTGGGACTGCTCAAGGCCACTAGAGCTGGAATTTGTTGCCACAGCTGTGAGAGAGCAGTAAAGCGGGAACATCAGACAACCCTGAACGCCCGGCTCTGAGTGCAGACCTCATTCTCGGACACTTCCAGGCCACACAGGTGTGAGAGGCCCCACTCCCCAATCTGTATCCCCAAATGCTGGTGATGTCCTGTCCTGAGTCCAGGACCCCTCTAGGGTTGGAGTGGGGTAAGCCCCAGAATATCTCACAAGCCAGAGTACCTTCTCCAAGTGCAGAAAACGGAGAATTATGGGAAAGTAAAAATTCAGAGGCGTGACGCTTGCACACGTGAGGTTTCCGGGCCATAGTGAGCTGCAAGGGAGATGGAGGGGAGGCACGTGGCTCCTGCCTGCGAGGTGGCTCCTGCACTCCTGAGCGTGGCCAGGGGTTCTGTAGTGCCAGCGAGGCTGATGCACAAAGAGGGGACGTGGCTCCCAGGTGACAGTTAGGGTCAATGTGCAGAAGAACCAGGGGACTCGTTAAAGGGCAAATGCTCTGTGAGTGGAGACTCTCTTTGCAATGTCAGGGAGAGGAACAGGATTCCTGGGATACCCAGGAAGTCTGTGGGCTGTTCCCTCCGGAAGTGGGGGCTGAGGTGTTCCCAGCCCTGGTCACCCCCACCTCAGACTTCCAGCCTCTTCTGTCTGGCTGCCTCCTCGGCTTTTTCCAGAAACCTCAGAAGTATCTCAAATCCAGGGTGCCCGACACAAGGCTCAATTCCCCTTCCTGTTCCTGCCCAGCTTCCCTGGGGGGTCTCTGTGAACAACATACCTCTCACCCAGGGGCCCAACCGAAGATCTAGGGCCTTCGATTCCTTCCTTTCCTTGATGCCAGTATCCAGGCCACCAGCAGGTGTTTCAGGGACCTCCGACACACCTCCAGAGTCCCCAACACCTCCAGAGCCCTCCAGCCTCCATGCTCACCCCTGACAGCCCGTCCACCCCGCAGCAGCCTGGGTCTGACTGAGGAATGTCAATCAGCTCACACCCCTGCCCCACTCAGAACTCTCTGGGGCTGTCCACTGCACTGGGATAAAGCAGACGATGGGCTCCTGTGGCCCCTAACTCTCCCCACCTCGTCCCCCTCGCCCACACCACTCCAGCCTCCCTGGCCTCCAGCTCCTCCACAAATCACAGCCTGTGCCCCGCCGCGCCCTCCTTTTCCACCAGGTTTTATGGGGCTGTGCCTTCTCAGGCCTCAGCTCAGATGCCAGGTCCTCAGAGAACCCAGCCCTACACGAAGCAGCCACCAGCCACCCACCCCATGGATTTTCGGGACAGCACGCACCACTCTGGGACCATTCACTAAGTCATTTAAACAGCCCCATGCCCAGAAGGCAGGCTCCATGGGAACTGGGGTTCAGCCTTCCTCTCTGCTCCACCCGCCTGCCCAGAGTGGGTCTGGCACAAAGTGAGCAGAAATGGTAGCCATCGGTTGACAGGATCACTTAATCCCAAATCTCCATTTCCTGTTGTTCCTGGCATGCTGTTTTAGGACAGTCCTCAACTGGGCTTGCAGCCTATAGAAGACACACGCTTGGGTGTTCCTTGAATGACGGGACTGATGGAGATAAAGCTCCCATTCATTTGCAGGTGGACTCTGAACTCTGCCAGGAGAGAGATGCTCTCTGCAGCTGGGGACAGTGCTGCTCTCCCAGGCCAAGCACGTCTCCCAGGCGTCTGATGGGTCACTGGGCAGTTAACGAGTGTGTTGCCTGCACAGACATGGTGTACAGCTCTAGGGATGAAGAAATGGATAATTAAGACAGAGGGGCCAGGGGTTGAAGGATGAGGGTGTGCTGGTGGGTGATGGGGAGCGGGCGTGAGCAGGTTGGATAGCCTGCTGTTTGCTTTCTGGTGGGAAAACACGCTCTCCACTGATGGGGGACCCCGTATGGGGCTGGGGACTTAGAGGAACACATTATAGCCCATCCAGCACAGCCTCCAGGGAGAGGACCCCGCAAAGCCCCAGGATGTCTACCCAGCCAACCCATGTGGCCTTACCCACAGCCCGGGTTGCTCCCTCAGCTGGAGAGGCTACCCTGTGTGGCCAGGGCCACTCAGTCAACGTGAGGCTGACTCCTGGTGCCCAGGGAGTGGCTGGGCAGGAGCCACCCAGCTGCAGTGCTTGGGCAGCGGTCAGCCCAAGGCTCAGAAAGGCAGCGTCCAAGGCAAAGGGCAGGATGCTCTCTGGGCCAGTCTTGGACACATTAACTAGAGTTGGTGGGTGAGGCTTGTCTCTTGGTATTTATTGGGCCCCCAATAAAGCCCCTCTACCCTCAACACTTTAGTTTCTGCTCTGGATGTTCGCGCGTGCACACACACACACACACACACACTCTCATGCACACGCACGTGGTATTTCTGGGGAAAATCTTAACTCCTTGCTCTTTTTAACTCCTTTAAAAAAATCACTTTGGCTTGTTCCAGTTTCATTCTCCTATGAACAAAATATCCACTCCAGCAGAAGTGGGAGGGATGACTGTAACTGCGGGGAAAAAATAGCATCCCCTTTGATGTTAAGTAATACAACAAACTCCTAAATGAAAATCCACTAAGAGAAAATGAAATAGAAAGCTGCCTGGGCATCAAAAATTGCAAAATGAAACTGTTAAAGAATAAAACTCATTAAATGCCTGTGATAACACTTTATTTTAATAGTACATTTAATTCATACTTAATTCCAATGTGCTCTAGCAGCGGCCCTAGCGCTCCCACACAAACACCAGATAAATGGATTACGGCAAGCCAGGAGACAATGAGTGCCCACCGAAGCCAGTGTGGCGGCAGGTGAAAAATGCTTTAACAGAATATATTTCCCATACATGAATCATCAGCATATTTGATAACACCTTCTGCAGAAATAAACCTGAAGGAATATATCTTCCCCACACTGGCAATGTAGATTAAATGGTTTTACCCCATATTCTATGGGGATGCTGCTATCTGATTTAGAGCTCACAGAATTCACAAGGTAAAGAGGGCAGGGCCAGGCACCTAGCAGGGTCAAGGGGCTGTAGCGTTTGCTGCCCAAGAGGGAAGGGGGCTTGCCAAGAGCACAGCGGCCACACCTCTGGGTGCCCGGTAACCATGGAGACGGCAGCCCTTCCTGGGTGCCACACTCTTGCACCAAAGACACCATCGGCATCGTGACCACGCCGCAGATGTCTTGCCACTGCACATTTCTGATCTAAAACCACGAGGGCAGCACACAGGGATGCTTCTGCCCACAGGGGCCACACCATGCTGCAGCCTGGAGCTCCTGTGCTGAAAGTCACCTTAGGGAAAGCAAGTAGAGCAAGTTTCAAAACCAGCAAGACAGAGGCACCAATCAACCTGGTCACTAGGAAAGCTAACTGCATAGCTGACGAGAAGCAACCCCACGATCAGCCTGTGGTCCAAGCCGTACCCAGGCGCCACACTAGTCTTTCTGGTAGACGATCAGGCATCTCGGGCACCATCACTGGTAAAGGGGCTGCTTTCTGTATAAAGAACAGCAGACAGAGCCCAGCCAGTGACTCCCTGACCTGTTCATGCCTGCAGACTGTGGCTCTCTCTGTCCTAAGCTGTTTCTTTTTCTTTAAAGTATTTATTTAATTCTAAAGGAATGGGTGGGATCCGGCAGCTAACGCCTGCTCTAAAAGCGAGCTGTGATTTTATGGTATATTGTGCCGGCGCCACATCTCAATCTATCAAAGTCAGTGTCCCCAGAGCCTGAGAAATCAAAACATCATGAATAGAGCACCACTTCCCAGCTCCTGCTGTCTGCCGGCAAGAGAGCCAGCCCAATGAGCAGTGCCTTATTGACCCTTCCATCGCGCACAGTCGATCCCGGCCGCCTAGCCACCGGCCCAGCATCTGCTCAATTAGAGGAGGATGAACGGAGGGCCCCAGCCCAGCAGAGGCAACGTTTGAGGAGCTGGAAGGCTTCTGCCTGTGGACACCGGCAGGACTGGGGCACAGCCCAGCAGGACGACCCTTGTCCTTTCTAGCAGATGTTGTGCTGGCCCACCTAGAGCCCCTTCCAGGGAGCTGCTCTCACCCCAGCCGCTGGAACCCTGGGCAGCTGATGGCTCTCAGCTGAGTCCCTCCCAGAGCACTGTCCTCAGAGAAAGCCACCTTGCCCAAGGGCCCTGGGGAGGGTCCACATCCATGACAGGTGGGCAGAGGGGTACAAAGGCCATGCCATTTTGCCTCAAGGTGGGGCAGCTCCAGAGCTCCGCAGAGCTCTGCTGCACCGTGTTGCGACTGCCTCACAGCCTCACACCTCCCTTGCCCAATGCTGCTGCCCTCGCTCCCACATGAGTGCTGACCCCAGGCCTGCACCTCACCTTCTCAGAGTCAGCTTCCAGAGGACCCTAGCCTCGGACACCCTCCTTTCCTTCTTCTCTTCCTCCTCCCCAAAGTCCTCCTCTTCTCCCTCCTCCCCTCCTTCTCCCTCATCCCCTCCTCCTTTTCTTCCTTCATCTCCTCCTCCTCCCCCTCCTCTTCCTCCCTCTCCTCTTCCCCCTTCCTCTCCTTGTCTTCATTTCCTCTTCCTCCCCCTCCTCCTACTCCTCCTCCTCATCCTCCCCTCCAGTCCTCCTCCTCCTCCTCAAGTCCCCTGACCTTCTCCCACTGCTTGATTCTTCTTCAAAACGCAAATCACATTGGCCAGATTCATGCATGCATCACCCAGCAGTTAGCGATGAGTGCTCATGAGCCCTGGGCTACAGGTGTCAGGAGAGACTGAGACAAGAGAAGACACACAGTAAGAAGAAGAGTCCGCTCTCCCTGATTTTAAGGTTTAGATTGCATAAGTCAGATTTACTCCTAGCCAATAACTCGAAAATATTTCCCCAGCCACCTACCATGGGGTGCAGCAGAGGAGAAAATGGCACTACCATCCACCCCTCCAGGGAGGACAGGCAAAGGGAGCCATGGCCAGTGGGCGCCATGGTGGACCAGACAGGCAGCTCTTTCAGGGAGGTCTCTCTGGCAGCCAAGGCATGTGACACAGGAGGAATCAGAGCCTGCCTGGCCCCCCAGGAAGGCTGCTCACCTGGAGGCAGACACTATGGACAATCCACTGACAATTGTTCACTATGAATGGGTTTCTCCTGCCTCCAAATGTCTGGGACACCCTGGCACGACTCTGTGTGCATTCAGGGCTGGGGAATTAACTTCAGCCAAAGACAAACAACAACCGAGGGTCAGGGACACCTGAAATTCTTACAGGAGATTCTCAGCACATGGCAAGGTTAGTCC
Organism: Pongo abelii; assembly: GCF_028885655.2. Lineage (NCBI taxonomy): Eukaryota > Metazoa > Chordata > Mammalia > Primates > Hominidae > Pongo > Pongo abelii. The sequence continues at coordinate 94,809,689 of NC_072004.2, forward strand.
CAATGGGATTTGCTTTCATTTCCTGCTAATGAGATTAAGAGGCGTGGGGACAGAAGTTCCTGTCCACATCATCCTTTATTAGGCATTGGCCCTGTCTTTCCTTCCACGGGATCCCACGGGATGGGTTCTCTTACAGAACAACTTTTCCCCTCTCCACAGCCGTGCTCACGTCGTTCTGCAGAAGGGCTGAGCCTTATCTAAAGCAAAGGGAGCCACAAAGATGGGGGGCTCAGCATGGGACAGGTTCTTCAACAGAACAACTTTACCCATCTCCACGGCCATGCCCACTTCATTCTGCAGAAGGGCTGAGCCTTATCTAAAGCAAAGGGAGCCGCAAAGATGAGGGGTCCAGTAGGAGCACCAGCTGAGGAAAGAGACCCCCTAGGACCTAGGACGCCTGCGTTTGCAGATGGACAAAAATGCCACACTTGGGAGTCAGTCGTGGGTTCCACTGGTTCCCCGCACCTGCTGCCTTGGTCTCAGCTCCTCTGCAGGACAATTGAGAAGCCCGTGGGTGGGTGACCTCATGTCGCCATGAAAGACATCACTCCCTGGATTGTTACCATCCAAGAAGGTGCTAGAAGAGCTGACCAGGTTCCAAGCAGCAACCAACCAGGAGGTCCTCACACAGCAGTCCGATGCTGGTCTGAGGCCCCACGCTCAGCCCCCCTCCAGCCAGACACACGGGCGTCCGGGAGGTTGACCCTCAGCTAGGGCTGACACCATTAGGGCCATGGAAACGTCATGATTTATTTTAAGATGAGAAGAAGAAATGAACTTTAAGGGCCAACGATGTTTTTGTCTTTGTATCCACACTGTGGCAAAATCTACTTTTCACTATTTTTTGATGGCGGGAGATGGCTCACACAGGGCCCATGACAGTCAGGATGCGGCCACGGGCTTAGCGAAGGTGGGAAAAGGCAGATCCCAGTCACCTGCTCACCGCCGCCTGCTCTCCAGTCCACAGCCCACCACACAAGGAGGGCGAGGAGGCGCTCCAACCACACCAGCTCTGCCACCTCTGGATAGCCTGAGGGCAGCTGCTCTGAGCTGTCTCACTGTGCCCAGTGCGGCTGGCGGGCATCCAGTGGCACTGTGCACGCTCTCCAAGCACATAAGCAACGGGCAACTCTGCATGGGGAGGGGCTGCCCATCAGTCGGGGTTGACCTGTGGCACCAGGTGCCAACACCGTCTTCCCACCTCCCCAGGCACGGAGCCACCTCCACATCTATACCCAAAGGCACCAGAGCTTCTACCACAGGCTGCCCCCACTCTCCAGGGAGGGCCTGATGGGGGCTCACCAGAAGGGGTGCCCTTGACCCTGGCCGTGACCCTTGCCATGACTGCTGGGGGCAAAGGACACGTGTTTCGGAGAGTTTGCTGTTTTCACCCCCAGAACTCAAATGGCCTTAGCAAGACAGGGCTTGTCTGGGGATCCCCTTGAACACCAGGTATACACACGGCGCCTCCTCCCAGGCCTTTCCCTTCCTGCCACCCCAAACTCTGGGTGTGTATTCTGGGGCATGGTTGGTGTTGCTCTGGTTAGCGTGGAAAGCCGCTCCCCTGCCACCACCATTTTGGTCAGTGCTGCCCGCAATGGCCTTGGGAGCCCACGTGTGTCTCCAGGTGATTCTTCACTGCAGCTGTCTCTCCTCTCCCTAGAGGGCCTTTCAGGTCCTGTGGCTCCTAGTGCCACCCCAGCTCAGGCTCTCTCTGCAGCCTCGGGAAAGATCATCTGCTTGCCCTGATGGATGGAGATTTGGTTAAACATCTGAGTGTCTATCCCCTGGCCTTGTCCCTCCTGTCCCCTCTTTCCCTCTCAAAGAAACTCCCACGGAGAGAGAATTCCAGCTACGTCAGTGCAGAGTGGCCTTGGCCGAGGGTGAGTACTGGGCTGCAGGCGCATGTTTCTCCTCTAAGCCCCACCAGACGCCCTTGGTTAGATGGAGTTTGGGATCCCATCAAAGAGAAGGCTCTTGGCCAGCAAGCGAGTTCACACCTGGGGCCTCGCTGGCTCCCAGCCCTTCCTGATGCTCCCTGCTCTGTGGTGACCAGGTCTTGGTGCCAACCCCATTGTCACCAGAGCACCTCTCTCACCAGGAGCCAACGCTCACAGAGCCAAGAGGAAAGAAGTCACTGATGGCACTTGGACATCAGAAAATCTTCCAGATAGATTCCCCAAGGAAGCAAACCTGGAAACACCACTCTGCCCGGGTTGCCATGTGTGCTGCCCTCCCATTCCCAGCAGGGCCAGAGCCCTGCCCAGTGCCTCACTTGACACTTGCAGAATGCACTCGCTGCCACCTCAATATCGTGGCCGAGGTGGACACACCAACCATGCTCACATGCTCACACACACACACACACACCCTGACGTGCAGTCACATACTAACATACACTCACACACGTGCTCACTCACAAGCACACACATGTACATGTCTCCAATAAACCCTGAAATGCAGTCACATACACTAACATACATATGCATGCTCACTCACACAGGCACACACACGTACACGTCTCTCATACACCCTGAAATACAGTCACATACACTAACACATACATGCTCACTAACACACACAGGCCTACGCTCACATACACACGTACATGTCTCACATGCATACACCTTGATATGCAGTCACACTCACTCACAGGCATGCTCACTCGCACATGCACACAGGCACATGCACACACATGCTTCTCTGGGTCCTTAGTTCCCAGGGCCAAGCGCCTTATCTAGAGAAACCAAGCACACCTGGAGCTCCCAGCAGGTGCTTGTGACTGGGAAGGCACCTTCCCTCGCCTCCCCTGGGGAGTGTAGAGAGGGAAGGGGGACGTGCACGGCAGGGGACTTGGGGAGGCATGCACGGTGGGGTGGCTTCCCAGGCCAGCACGGTGTCCCTCCTCCTGTCTGGGTGTCCCTGGGCCACCTGCTCTGCACTGGGGCCTGGGACCTCCTTCTCTGCTTTCCTTCACTGACGGACCGTGGTGAGGTGCCACAGTGGGGGCCCTGTTGCCTCCATGGGGCAAATAAACCCCACTTTGTTCTGCCTGGGCACCTGGGTTTGGAAGGTTCTGGTACATTCCACTGTGAAATGGGCACATCCGAAGGGCTGTGAATATCTTGCTGATTTAGAACAAATGAGGAAGCTTTGCCTGTGGCCAGATTCCAGAGGAGCCCAGGGCTTCCGTCTTTCTCAGCTGAGTGCTCATGCTCGCCCTCCCCTTTCCTGCTCCCTGTGGAGGCGAGAGCTCCCCGGCTGCAGAGCTGCCCTTGTTGCTGGAGTCCATAGACCCCGTGCAGTCTATCAGGGGCTTTGGCTTCTGAAGGCAGAGCACTCCTTGCTGCTCCTGACACCACCCCGTTTAAAGAGAAAATCGAGACGCCCAGAGTGTCCAGCAGCCCCTGGGGTTAGGGGCCACTCGATGAGGAAGCTCCCACCACCCAAATGTGGTGGGGGGACACGTGCCCCCTCCAGGACACCCCCGGCAGCCCTCACACTCTTTCCTCTTCTCGAAAATGTGGAAACCACGTGTTAAAGACGGCAGATCCTGCAAGTGGGAGGGACTGGGGCTTGAGGTCACCCTTGGGAGCAGAGCCTCGCCCTGGTCAGCCGTGCCCTGAGGGACCTGGCATGGTGAGAAGTGTGTCTCTGCTGTGTCACGGCACTGAGATGGGGAGCTTGGCTGTTCGCGCAGAAAGCATTGTTGAATTCACACCGAAACCAGGGTCAGAGGATCGAGGCTCCTAAGCAGGCCAAGGAGAGGTACAGAGCAACCACAGCCCACAGGCAGGTTCAGGGAGACCCTCCCCGCAGACACTTTATTTGGGCTTAGCACAGAGAATGCACCCTCTAAATGCCAGTGACTGCGAGGATGACTATGGCCACAGCAGCCCTCAGCAATGCTCCTCCCGGTGCTGTGAGGGCTCCTTCCCCAGGAACAGCCTGCTCTGGACAGCACTGCCTGCCCGCAGGACTCTGTTAGCTGGCTCCCCCCGCCTGTCCTATGGACTCCCCATACTATCTCCCGGCAATCCTATGGCTCGCCTGGGTCCTATTGCCCCCCTTTCCTATAGACCCCCCTGTCCTATGCCCCCTCCCCATCCTATGTCTCCTCCCAGGTCCTACAGGCCCCACCTCCCCATCCTGTGGATCCCCCTAAGCCCTATGGGCTCCCCCATCCTATGGCTCTCCTCAGTCTTATGGTCCCCCAGTTTTATGTCTCCCCTCTGGACTTATGGGCCACTCCATGGCGCCACCTCTGTGTGATGGATGCTCCCAAGGCCAGGCCTGGCCCGGGCTTCCATCCCTGGGGGTCTTTCTCCATTCTAAATCCCCCCAGATCCCTGCCAGGATGAATAGCCTAGCTCAGCCCAGTCTCCTGGCTGGAGGCTCTGGGACGCCAGCCCCGCCATGTTTCCTGGGGACTTCCTCCCCACCCACAGGGGCAGGGCAGGGACAGAGGTGCGAGACACACCTGATTAACCCTTCTCATGCTCCAGGAAAAGGGGAGTCTGGGCAGGGGTGTCTGCCCACCCTTGGGTAGGCATCAGGAGGAACCAGCATAGAGGTACAGCCGCGTGTCCAGCTGGCCGCTGGTGTGCTGGGGGAAGCTGACAGACAACATGAGTCTGTTCCTGAGATTTTTCCGGTCGAATTGTGTGAAATGAGTCTATAACGCAGAGCAAGGCAGGGTAGAAGGCGGGCGGGGACTGGCAGGAGTCAGGGACTGATGAGGAACAAGGGCCAACAGTTAGAGCCCAGCCCGGGGTGGATGGGGCCAGCCCACTGAACTTTTATCTCACTCCTTGAAAGAGGAAGCTCACGTGGCCTCTCAGCAGGTGGGTCACAGGCCTGGCCTCCAAAGCTTGCAGAGACACGGGTGACGGCATGGGAGCAGGTTGATTCCAACCCCATTTCCATATGTTATGAATGCACCGGCCTCTCCAGCTGTGCTCCCAGCTGTGGCCCAGGCCTCAGGTCTGTGAACCCCTCCAAGTTCTTCCCTCTGTCCTCCCCACCCCTACAGCCCCTTACACACATACTCAACTCCAGCTCCTTAAGGGCCTAGTCGATACCCCTCCCCACATTTCCATTTGGAGAAAATGAAGCTCAGAGAGGGAAGGGGGCTTGCTAAGGACCCAGCCCAACCCTACCTGGCACTCTCGGGCACTTGGGCTGGCCGTGAGAGCATGTCACGTGCTCAGAGCCTCTGATTATGAATGGCAGTGCCAGCCTGAACCCATCCTGGCTCCATTCAGAACACACCTGAAATCCTTTCTCCAAAGTACTCTGTGAAATGGGTCAGAGGGGCCAGACGGGCGCTTATCTGAACACACATCCGAGCATTTCGCAAACACTCCATCTGAGGACTTGACGCCTGCTGGCCTGAATCTGTCTCGGTGGTTTAACAGCCCACACCGGAGGCCCCTGGGGTGCCAGCATCATTTTTATGTGTGAGTTCCACACGACTGCTTTCTCCTGGATAGAGATCCCCCTCAACCCCCGAGCAGGAGCCGGGCCCACCACCTGCCCAGCAAGCCACGGACCACCCTGGAAGGACACAACCTCCTTCCTCCAGGGGAGCCTGAGCGCAGGGACCAGTTTCCGCCCATCACCCTGAGGTTTTGTGATGAGTTTTCTTTTTTTGTTTTTATTTTGAGACTGAGTCTCGCTCTTGTCACTCAGGCTGGTGTGCAATGGCGCGATCTCGGCTCACTGCAACCTCCGTCTCTAGGGTTCAAGCAATTCTCCTGACTCAGCCTCCTGAGTAGCTGGGATTACAGGTGCCCATCACCATGCCTGGCTAATTTTTGGACTTTTAGTAGAGACGGGGTTTCGCCATGTTGGCCAGGCTGGTCTCGCACTCCTGACCTCAGGTGATCCACCTGCCTCAGCCTCCCAAAGTGCAGGGATTACAGGCGTGAGCCACCTCGCCTGGCTTTATGATGAATTTTCTAAGCACCTGGTGAGGCTGCTTCCTCTACATGGAGCAGATTCCAGGGAGAGGAGGGGCTGATGAGGAGAGTGGGAGTGAGAGAAGAGAAGCCCCAGCCTCCCAGGGCAAGGGACCACCATCTCCCAGAGGGGTTTCCAGGCGAGGGGGTTGGTGTGTGGGTGGTGGTGCGGGGGCAGGCCGCTCTGTGTCCAGGTAGAACACGGCTGAGCCTTTCTTCTTTGGAAAGGACCGGCTTTCCATGCAGAAACAGGGCCTACTAATAGACAAGAATTAAGAAAACCCATTAAGCTAATGAGTTGCTGTGGAAGACTTAGGGCAGCAAATAAAACCTGGAAGGGAGGGCTTTCAACATTTGCTTTAATTTAAATTGAACCAGAGCGATGAGAAAATGCGAGAGCTGGCTGCACCCAGGTACACGCAGCGAGGTTGGCACACGCACGCACGGCACATGTGTACACGCTTGAGGCTCCGTTCACATGTTTGCGGGCTTTCTCCTTGTTTTCACATGTGTAGGTGTGCCTGGCTTTTAAGAACACTCCATATCAAAACAGATAACTTAAGGAAAGTGTTTTGCCTTTAGCAAAAGGGTTATTTTCTGGGAAAGATTTCTGGCAAGATTTCTTTACAGACTGAGCCTCCCCCAGTGCATTTAAAATATGATTTGATTGAAAGAAACTCTATTTACTCTATTTCCAGGCAACATCCACAGCCCTTGCTCCTCTCAGCCCAGTGGCTTCCTTCTTCCCAGAGCCCCAGGCTGCAGCTGCTTCTCTCTCTCCCTCCTGCCCCAGCCCTACCCAGCTCCCCTCCCCTGCTGCTCCACCAGCCCAAGGGCACCACTCTCCTCACCTTGCCAGATCCCGGTCCCCTGGGCTCGCCAAGAGCCAGCACACCAGCTCCCTGCCATTGAGAGACACCCTGTGTTCCTGCAGTAATGTGACATCCCCAGGGGCAGGAACACAGCCCTCCTGAATCCCGTCATTTGGTCAAGACAAGTTTCCTCCAGGAGATTCCAGAGAACAGTCAGTAAAGGAAAATCATTTCCCAGGCAGCTGGTCAACAAGCCTTGATTATGGATCAACCCATGCTGCAGAGACTTGTGGAAGGCTGGGCGGGTAAAGAGGGGACAAAGCCCTGCCTCTAAGAAGCTGCTGGTCCAGCTAGGGAGACGGAAAACACACACACACACACACACACACACACACACACACACACACACACACACACACACACACACACACACACACACACACACACACACACACACACACACACACACACACACCCCACATGAAGCTCTTCAGTGCTGGGGATGTTGAGGGTGTGTATTTGGAGAGTGTTGAGGGTAATCAGGGACAACATACTCTCAGCCCCCAGGGGAGGCCCCAGAAGCAGGGTGAGGTGCTGGGCTCTGGGGAGGGGCAGCGTTCTGGGAGAGCTCTCTGCCGCCTCGTTGCCATCTCAACTCAGGGTGGGACACACATGTGTGCAAAAAGCTTCTGGGGGCTGAGCAGACTCAGGCAAGTGACTGCAGTGATGGAGGTGGCGTGAGAGGGGATTGAGGTTCCCCCTTGGAGGCCATAAGGGGCACAACTCTGATGCCCAATTCAACCTCACTGCCAGGATGAAACCCTTCCTTTGAAAGGGGCCGCTGAGCCTAGAGGCTGCAGGACACGGCCCCTCACCATCAGGTCCATGACAAGGCGAGCCTGCCTGCTGCCGGGTGCCTGGGTTCCAATCCTGGCCCTGCCCCATACCAGCTGTGTGGCCTTGGGCAAGTCATTTAGCTTCTCTGTGCTTCAGTTTCCTTGGCTGTAAAACAGGGAGTGCAGTCGTGCTTCCCTTACAGTGTGGAGCAGGGATTTAGTGAGATTCTGTTTGTAGAATATGAAGATCCATTTCCAGCACACAGTGAAAGCACAATAAATGTAGAGACGATTCACATCCTGATCACGCCCAGATGTGGAGTCTGAATGCCCCAGAGCCCAGCCGACACCCTCCCAGGCAGCATGGTGGCCCTGTACCCCCCAAGTCAACACCCCCCTCCTTCCTTTCTCCAGCAGCCCCTGGGCGAGGAGACTGCCTTCCCCAGGTTTGTCTCTGTCCACTGGTCCCAGGGACTCCCAGCCTGGAATCGACTGGTTAGAATGAAATGATTTCCTCCCATTTTTGGCCCCACTTGGAAAGGAGAGAGAAAGTCTGGTCTCTGTTCCTGAAGCTGCCTTCCCAGTCATGGGTCACAAACAAAGAGGAGGTGTGGGTGGAGAGGGAAGGTGGGGGTGGCAGGGGCCGGCCAGGCACCCGCAGGGCCCTCTCTCTGTGGATACTGGGGAGACTGGAGCTGCCAACATGAAGAAAGCTGTGCCTCAGGCAGGAACCCCCACCCCAAAACACACACAGCCGAGTGTTCAGCTGAATTCCTTTTCAAAATATTGTAAGAGAAGTCATATTCTACCATGAGCAAATTGCCTCAAATTACCGGGGACTCCCCGGCCCAGCCCACTGTGTGTTTGCTCAGCTCTCAGGAGTGGGAGCTGCTGTCTTGCAGCCAGGGCCACATGGGGGCTGGAGGAAGAGGAGGGGTGCAGATTCCAGGTCCAGTGACCGTGAGTTGAGGACCTTGTTTTCAGCAGGTGGGGAGGCTCGCAGGGGGATGGGGGTGCTTCTTTCACCTGTTCTGCTTTTCTGTCCCTCCACTGTGGAGACATCGTGAGCACAAGGACAATCTGGTTTCTCAGGGGTCCATTTTCACCTCCCTGGAACCCCAAGATGTGGGAGGTTGGGGAGCCCCCATTCTCTTCTCCCTTGCTCAGTGCCACCCCAGCCTGGAGCCCGGCACCTGCCCTCCTGCCAGCACCTCCTGAGGAACGAGGCTCGCTGCTCCCTCCAGACTGCTTGCAGGTTGAGTTTGGGGGCGTTCTGTGTTGTTCTTACAGAAACCGCAGTGGGCAAAACACCCCAGACCAAAATACAAAATATCCCTCCTTCTAGAGACTCCTTTTCCTAATTAGGCTACTTCTGGGGCATGGCTCTGGCTCTCCACTGCCCAGCTGGTCTTGCATATTTGTCTAGACACACAGGGCACACGTGTACACAAAGATACACACACACTACACAGACGCATAGAGATGCAGAGACGTGGACCACAGATGCATACAGACATAATTACACGGAGACGCATACAGAGCCCTGCATGGACACGTGCACACGGAGACACATGCACTCTTACACACAGACATGCACACCCACTTGTAAACAGAAACACACATGCATGTGGAGACACACGCACTCATACACACACACACACAGACATGCACACCCACCTGTAAACAGAAACACATGCATGTGGGTATGTACACGCACACACACACACCATGCTCAGCGACATCACTCTGAGTTGGTGACATCCTCCTGACAGCTCCATCGCACCCATGCTGTAGGTGCGACGGCCGAGGAACTCCCCTTTGGTAGGAGGCAGAGCTGCACTCAGGCAGTTCCACGGTGCCAGCCAGAGCAGGGAGCCAGAACTGCACTGTGTCCACAGGGGAGGGGCATTGAGCTTCTGAGTGCCAGCATTGTAATCAGGGGCTTGAGACTCCGCTTGGGGTCCTTTATTTGCCCCTCTGCCCTGCATCCCTTTGGAAACTGCAGAAGCCTATGGCTTCCTAGGTGTGCGTGTCCCTGGTGACCCGAGATCGCTGCCCTGGTGGAGGGCAGCCTGGAAATGTTTGGGTACTTGGCTGCCTGCCGGACTGGGTCACCTGAGAATTCCAAACACTCTGGAGAGAGGGCAGGGCACATCTCTGTCAGGCCCAGGGCCCATACAAATACTTTCATTTATTTTAAAAACAGAATAAACTTTTAGGTTGGGGAAAGTACCTTAATATAGGATATGAATATATTCATTTTTATACCAATGCAGTCACAAACTATAATATTTCTTTATGGAGGAAGGGGATTGTGAAGGCACAAGTGCCCGGACCCCATGACTCCCAACACAGCCTCTGAGAGCACATCCATCTCGTGGCGGGGCGCATCAGGGGCCCCAGTGGGTCTCCACCGAGCCCAGAGCCTTGGAAAGCACCGTGCCTCCCCGTAGGGGCTCAGCCCTCATTACCACTCCAGACACAAAGAACTGAGCCTCTCCCACTGGTCCTAGAAGAGTCCAAGAGGGGCTCAGAGAAAGGGACAGAGCAGCTGACTCCCTTTCTAGAGCCTGGACTAGGCTCATGAGGGGAATCCCACCTTAGTAACACATGAGTTAGACACAGGCATGCCCCAGACCATAATTTCCATCCCAAGAACAGGTAGAGGATATATTTAAATAATACGATTGAGACCATTAAAAAATATCACACTTGCCCAGATGTCGGACTCGCTAGGATACAAGCCGTGGCCGCCCTTTTGGGATGGTGTTCACAGCCCCCAGGAAGCCAAGGACAGGATTGGGATGGGTGGGCTGAGCCCGGGACAGAACCTCCCAGGGGCTGGGGCTGTGTGGGGGCCCTGGAAAAAGAAACCTCCTTTTGCTCTCCTGCTCTGCACTCTCCTGTTCCCCAGCCCCACCTGGGAGCCAGGCTGTGTCCCATGTTAATGCAGCTACTTCACACAATTACCCCAAGTTTCTCCAGTAGGGGCTAATAGATAACATTTGCTAATCACAGCACATTGATCTCAGCCTTACCCCCGTAACCCTTTCCCCACTGAAAGGCTGGCAGGGAATGTGGATCCTGCTCTCCACAGCCGCACAGCGGGTACAGGGGTGGGGAGTCTGGTCACCAGCACCTGCTATTTGCCTCTGCTCCAGCCCCAGGGCCCAGAGGCCTCCGTCCAGTCTGTGCAAGCTTCGGAAAGCGGGTAGGAGCCTGGGTTCCGTGTCCCAGCCCTGGGTCTGTCTCTGGCCGTGCCTCCTGGGGAGGGGGATTCTCAACTGGAGAAGCTGTCACAGGTGCGACGTCCATCCCAAGCCTGATGGACACGTTCCACCACCTCTGCCGCTCCCAGCCCCATCCCGGCACAGGAGGGCAACCGTCCCACGGCACGTGTCGGGGTGAGCCAGCCACGCGCCTGCTTATCTGTGGCTGCTCAGCTCCACGCAAATAAGGGTTTGCCTGTTTCACTCCCAGGGCTCAGAAGGGGCCTACACACTGTGGGGTCACAGCCAGAATTCCCGACTCCTCGCCTGCCCTGGGGACTCGGGTCTCGGGAATGACCTCCTACTTCCGAGAGCTGACAAAATCCTCCTATGAATGGAAAAGTCGAAGAAGGGGCGTGTTCTAATTCTACCCTGTCTTTGATTTGTTTTAAGGTCCTCCCTCGTTCGCCTAAGGGAGACACACGTGTCTCCATCTTCACACCTTTCTCAATGTCCTGGATTTTCTACATTAAGCACGGATGGCTGTTTTGGTCAAACACCACTATCATTTTAACCGGAGAGAATTACACCCTGGCCTTGGATGAACGAACACGGGTGAGCAGGAGCCTCGGAGACTCTGCCTCTCAGGGGCCGGCGTTCCAGGCGGGAAGCTGGCTCCACGGCTGCGCTGCGCTTGTGGTGAGGGCCACATAGCTCAGCCCCCTCAAATCCCGGATGGACTCATCTGCTCCCCCTAAGATGGCTTCCCTCACATCCAATTCCCAGTCCAGATTGGACTCCAGGGTGTTTCATGATTTCAGGCCCCCAAGATGCCATCCAGGTCCTCACATGTGACCTGCAGTCCCCTCCCTCTAGTTACCCACCTAAGAAGCACAGAGCGGCTCTCAGGCCCGCATGAGTCTGCATGTGCGTCCTGCAGCTCCTCCTGCCGCAGCCTCTCCCTCATCCCCCTTGGTACAGCTTCTCCCTCCCAGTCCCCACGTCCCCAGCTCTGCTGTTCTGCTTCTCTTCCAAATTCTTCCCCTCCATCCCTGTTTGAGTCCCTCTGTTAGTCACCTCCCACCGCCCCACTGCAGTCCCTTCCTCTCCTAGTCCATGACCGCATGGCCATCATCTCCATCTTTCCCCCAACCCTCGGCATCTCTAACCCTCCCTGTCTGACTCCCCCACCTAACAAATCTCCACAATCCCCTCCTTGCCTCCCCTCCCCCAGGCTGCCAAGCCCATCTCCAGCACGCGGGGCAGATCTTACAGCAGAAGGATTCAATTGCATGTCAAAATTAAATCTCTTTTGATGAAGAACAATTCAACTACTGCTCTGCCTAATCAAATTAACAAAGTCTTTTTTGATTTTCAATTATCTTCTTCACAGGAATACTTTATCCAAGGCTCTTGTGATGGTGGCCGACAGGCTGTGCATTCACAATGAAGGGCCCTGGCCTGGACCTGCTGACCACGGACCCGGCTGTCAGCGCCCCTGGCCTGGGAGAGGGCTGCAAAGCCCCTGGGGGCCGCCCAGAGCCTCCCTGGCCTCTTTCCTAGATGCTGAGCCAGAGAGCAGGGACCGTTTACTGCGGCATTCGTACCTTGGAAATGGGAGAAAAATGGGTGAGGGGCAGGCACTCAGGGGAAGGGGCTGGAAATCGTGGGGCACCAGCTTTGCACTGGGAACCAAGCTGAGCATTTTGGATGCATTTGGTGAGCAATGGATCCACAGTGCCTCTCAACAGAACAGGAGCCTGGGTTCTGTCTGTGTGCTCTGGTGCCCTGCTGCCAGCCCCCACCACACTTTCTAAACACCTCCATGAGCACTTCCGTATTTGGGTGTCGCTCCACAAGGCAACCACGTCAGCAGACATTGTTGCCCCAAGACCAGCTCTGTCCAGTGGAAATCCAAGGGAGCCACACATATAATTTTATATTTCCCAGTAGTCACATTAAAAAGGTAAAAAGAGGCCAGGCACGGTGGCTCACGCCTGTAATCCCAGCACTTTGAGAGGCCAAGGTGGGTGGATCATGAGGTCAGGAGATCAAGACCATCCTGACTAACACGGTGAAACCCCGTTTCTACTGAAATTACAAAAATTAGCCGGGCGTGGTGGTATGTGCCTGTGGTCCCAGCTACTCAGGAGGCTGAGGCAGGAGAATCGCTTGAACCTGGGAGGTGGAGGTTGCAATGAGACGAGATCGCGCCACTGCACTCCAGCCTGGATGACAGAGCAAGACTCCGTCTCAAAAAAAAAAAAAAAAAGGTAAAAAGAAACACGTGAGATTCATGTTAATTTTTTTCACTTAACCCGATACATTCTAAACACTGTCATGTCGACATGTGATCAATGTAAAAACCATGCATGAGATGGTGTACACATTTTTCTTTGTACGGAGTCTTTGAAGCCCAGCACGTGTGTCCCCATCACGGCACCTCTGGCTGCACTGTGAGTGCTGAGGAGCTCCCCGGGGCTCAGGGCTGCCATGTCAGACAGTGCATCCTGGGCCACAGATGTATTAGGGCTGGTCAGGCAGGGCATCTTCTGGTGTCCGTGTTCCCCTCAACCCACACACAACGGGCTTGGCATCCAGTTGTGTGGAACAGGCACTTGGTGCCTGAATAAACTGACCACCTTGTACGACTTTGATCTGTTATTGAGGTAGAGGTGGAGTTGGGGGCAGGACTCTCCTGCTAGGGGAATCGTCCCCTCTTTTCCAATTTTCTGAACTCTGAGGGTCCCTCAGCAGCCAGAAGTCTCCCAGGCAGGCCTCAGTGCCTTTCTTTCCCATCTCCAAATGTTGCAGCTCCCTCCCTGGACTCGAGAGCCCCAGGAGGAGGTTATTTGGAAATGCAGACGGAAGGGAACCAGCCTCTCGGCGGGGCCCAGGGGTGCACTGAGGAAATAAAACCAAAAGCTGGCGTCACCATCATCACAAAACATACTTGAGAAAACGTCTCCAAGGACAGCTCAGTGCTCCATGCACTCCAATACCCTCCCAGCAGCAGCTGCCAACAGAGCCCCGCCAGGGCATTGCAGAAAAGGTCCAGATAGACTAAACTCACACACCGCGGGACCCACAGAATAGGAGACCATGCTAGGCTTCAGATCTCACCCTGGGCTGGCCTAGCCATACCCAGCCACCCAGACTCAGTTTCTCTGGGGCTTTTGTGCCACCACCCAACGGGAGACGATGGTCACATTCACTGAAGCAAGCTTTGGGCACCAGGCACTCCTACATCTGCTGTCCATGGAAACCAGTTTTCAGGACAGCAGCATCCACTGCCCAGGCTTCTGCTGCATCCCTGCGGGGACGGGGGGCTCTAGACCACTCCAGCTTGGGGGCTAAGCCTTCCTTGTGTCCCACCAATTGTGTTACCAAACAGCCTGCATCTTGTCATGGCAGTGGCAAAAAGTGTACTTTCCCAAGAGCAGCCTGTGTTGGGTGGCACGTGGTTACTCCTCAGGTGGTTCTTGGGCAAACCTGTTTCCCATGTCCTCTAGGGCAGGAGCCAGAAAGGCTGACACGGGCAGGCGGGGCCCCTGTGAACCGGTTCCACATGTGCTTGCTGGGGAAGCCAACCTGTGCGGTCACGGGTAACCCTTTCTCTCAACCAAAGACTGCCCAGATTGGCCAAAACCACACTCACGCGCATTTCCAAGGCTTCAGCGCCAGCATCCTTGCAAACAGCTTCTGAATGCCATTCACCCAACGTGGTCCTCGGCAGCGCCCTCTTGCCTATCTCCCCTCCCAGGCTCCTTGCAGCCTGATGCACAGGGAACAGTGCTCCTGCCACCCTGGCGTCCATGCTTTTGGCCCTTGCTGGTGGACACCGTCAGGGGAGCCTGGATGGGGCATTTCCAGAACCTTGCTGACCTCCTAATGAGGTTTAGGGTGGGGAGGCCAGGGTGGCTAACTTGAATGGCTGGTTTAAATTTTCTTAATGATGGGCTTTAGCTGTTAGGACCACATATTCTGGGGCTGTGTGGGCACATTTCCAAATCAATCAATCTCTGCCTCTCAAACAAACACACACACACACACACACACACACACACACAAACACACAGTGTGTAGAAACAATACCACAGCCTTCACCACAGCCCTGGGGTCCAGTATCTGATTATTGTCCTCTTGAGACCACAGCACAGAAGAGGATGGGAAAAGGGGTGTATCCATAGACCATCCACAGAAGAGGATGGGAAAAGGGGTGTATCCACAGACCAGGTGTATCCATAGACCATGTCACACAGCCTGCCTGGGGGGTTCCAGCCACCCCTCGCCTCCTTCACCCAGGTTGTCCGGCCTCTCCCCAGGACAGGCTGTTGTCTAGAGGGCCTAACACGGCTGGCCACGTGATCACTGCCTCCCCAAGCAGCCCGAGAAGACGCAAAGGCACCCTCCACCACCCCGCGGCCACGGCGGTACACCAGTAAAAGTAGTTAACTGTATCTACCCTTCAGCACAGAGGCTTGTTTGATCAAAGATTTAGTCACTTTTTCTCCCCTCCCAGCACAAAATCTTGGGCTTTCTTGACAGAGAATTAATTGCTGCTGATTAAATTTCATTGCTGAAGGAACACACATCCCTGGAGGAGTCCCCCCCGAGATGGCTGCCTCCTGCCCCAACGTGTGGGAAGTGCCCCTTGCAGAGTCAGAGTGTGGGACGCCTGGGGGTTCCTAGGGACTTTCTGTGGGTGCAACCTCAGGAAAGTACTAGAACATGTGGTGGGAGTCATGATGGTCAATCAATGCCCAGAGCTTGGTGGGTGAGGGTCAGGGGCACCCGCTAGATGACTGTAGGGCCCGGGGGGCTCAGTATCCGCTCCCCCTCCATCCTGGCACACAACAGCCGGGAGATGCTGCTGGAAGAGCAGAAAGAGGCCTCCCTGGCCAACACTGGGTCCTGGCATTCCCTGCCTCTTATTTCAGAGGTGTAGTGGCCCCCGGGACCCCCATATGTGGCAAGGAATATCAGAGGGGGGGCAATCAGGGTATGTGGGGGAAGGCAATATTCAGGGTTTGGACTCAAAGCCAGACACGGGGCTAGAAGACAGGCTTTCAAAGGTCAGACCGGACTCTGGAGGCAAAGTGGGACTCGTGTGAGTTCTCGCAGCCGCCATATGCCCACAGCAAGGAGAGGACACCTGCGGCGGGCTCAGGGTGAGGGCTGTGGCCAGGTCAGGCAGGTCCAGGCAGGGGAGCTGCACTTTCTGGGGATGTCAGAAAACAAAGAGGGTTTCTAAGCCTCCAGGACTCACTCTGGGGACCCCGGTAAGGGGAGCAAGGAAGGTAATGATTTTCCCAGGAGGCCGCACTGCCAGGCGCTCTCTGTGGGTCTGTTCAGAGGGAGCTCTTAGAGACTGTGGTGGAGAAGTCCACCCACAGGACATCTGGCCACACCCTCCCTGTCTATGCCTGACAGACCTACTTGCTTGTAAGGGTCTGGTCCACCTCCCTGGGAGTACATTTCCTGGCCCAAGAGTGTTCTTGCAGGGTGACTGCACAGGGGGTTTAAGCAGGCTGGACTCTGGAGAACCGTCTGCCCTCAAAATGCCCCTCTCTGTGGTATCTGCAAAGCCAACTTCCAAACCCATGCAAGAGAGATGCACTGAGAATCAAGGGGCCAGAGCCCTGCCAGCATCCTCCTCAGACCCACCCAGGCCTGTCCTTCCAGGGACGAAGGCGGTCATGCAGTTGATGCCTTGGGAAGGCCACAGATGGCCAAGGGTGAGGCCCAAGCAGGCCACAGCCTCATGCACCAGTGCTGACCCAGCCGGCAGGCCAGTCACCTGCCACGGAGGAGGAGCTGCGGGCAGGCTGACTCCCACCCACACTGGCCCCTGAACACAGCACATCTAAATACAGGCTAGCAGTTGTCGGCCAAGAGTCCAGCGGCAAAATGCGTCTTCCGGGGGATGTTTCAGTGGGGAGGGAGCCCCTCCACACTTCAGCAGCTACACGCTGGCCGCTGCCCACCCAAATTGCCCCAGCATTATCCAGGGAGAGGCCCAGCAGATCCCTGGAGCCTCATCAGATTCCCCTTCCAGGGCCTGGTTCAGCGGCAGGGCTTTGTGGTGGGACCAACATTTCCCGGCCCCTGCCAGGCCCTTGCAAACCCCTCAGGTCCCAGGAATGCCCTGGGCTCTTGGGCCCACCTGCCACAAACATCAGCAGCTTGTCCCAAAACACCTAACGTGCATGGGGAATAACTGGGAAGGGCAGAGACAGGAGGGGGAGAACAGAGCCTGGGAAGAGAGCTCTCCAGGGTCCCACAACAAGGCAGAAAGAAGCCCTTGGCAGCTCAAACCAGAGCACCCAGCAGGGTAGGGAGGCTGCAAGGGAAACACCAGGCCCCATGTCCACTACCAGCCATGGGCAGTCAGGCAAGACACACAAAAGTCACTGAAGGAAGAGCTTCAACTTTGCCAAGAAGCTCATGGAGGAGCCTGAAACAGTCATCCATCAAGGGTGCAGGACGCAGGACAATCAGTGAGCCCCCATGAACACAGGTGCCCTGTCCTGCCAGGCAGGACGGGCCGTGGCTGCTCCTGACCACAGTGATCAGAGCTGCTGGCTGAGCCTGGTCCCCATGCCCATCTGAGATCTCTCAGTGAGTCACACAGAGGTTCACTCTCAAATACCACGTGTGCTGCTCCCTCATTCTGTGAGCCCTCTAGGTGGGTTCTATAACCCCCCATTACAGACAGGGGCTCCAGTACCTCCTGTGACAGACTAGGGCTCCATCACCTCCCATTACAGAAGGAGGCTCTATCACCTCCTGTTACAGACGGGGGCTCCATCACTCTCCATTACAGAAGGAGCTCCATTCCTTCCTGTAACAGATGGGGGTTCCAACACCTCCCGTTACAGAAAGAGGCTCCATCACCCTCCATTCCAGACAGGAGCTCCATCACCTCCCACACCAGATGGGACTCCATCACTCTCCATTACAGAAGGAGCTCCATTACTTCCTATAACAGATGGGGGTTCCAACACCTCCCATTACAGAAAGAGGCTCCATCACCCTCCATTGCAGACAGGAGCTCCATCACCCTCCATTGCAGACAGGAGCTCCATCACCTCCTGTAACAGATGGGGGTTCCAACACCTCCCATTAGAGAGAGAGGCTCCATCACTCTCCATTACAGAAGGAACTCCATCACTTCCTGTAACAGATGGGGGTTCCAACACCTCCCATTACAGAAAGAGGCTCCATCACCCTCCATTGCAGACAGGAGCTCCATCACCTCCTGTAACAGATGGGGGTTCCAACACCTCCCATTAGAGAGAGAGGCTCCATCACTCTCCATTACAGAAGGAACTCCATCACCTCCTGTAACAGATGGGGGTTCCAACACCTCCTATTAGAGAGAGAGGCTCCATCACCCTCCATGGCAGACAGGAGCTCCATCACCTCCCACGGCAGACAGGGGCTCCATCACCTCCCGTGGCAGAAGGAGGCTCCATCACCTCCCATCATAGGTGAAGGCTCCATGATTTCCCGTTACAGGTGAGGGCTCCATCACCTCCTGTAACAGTTGGGGCTCTATCACCACTTTACACATATGGAAACTCAATAAAAGCCAGAAAGTTCCTAGTACAAAGTCGACAGCTAGTGAGGGGCAGGGCTGGAATCCAAGCTGGGGTCCAAAGCCAGAGCCCTCATACTATGACCATGATATCAGTGAGTGACAGAGGAAGGAGCCCCCAAGTGTTCTGTTCCCCACCAGGTCCTACAGAGCCAGCCACCTTCCCCAGGGTCAGTGTGAGCTCCCGGCCAACAACCATGGGCACCTTTCCCCAAGGAGTTCCCTCCCCACCTGACATCTTGGCCCCGCTGTTCCCTGCATCCCTTCATCCCTTGGCTTGGGGTCCAGCCCCTCCAGGCTGCCCGGCCCCACCCCCCACTCCGAGCAGGACCACATTTCTGACTAGCCTGCTAATAAGAAGGCTAAGTTCTCACGTCTCTACCCGCCCCGCCTAGTGGCAGAAGGCCATCCCTAGCAGCCATGTCCATGTGCAATGTGGCAGGACCCCGCATTTTGACATTTGCTGTCTACTTGGGAAGACAGGTCTACTTATGAGGGAGAAAAACGGAACTCAGAATTGGAAGGTAGATACCTGGAAGGCAGAGACTCTGCTCTTGCAAAATTCTTTTTCACTATTTTTTACACGATTTTCCCCACCCCATTCACAGGCCAGTACCTCTAGTACTGAACAGGGACAGGAAAGCAGGACCCAGGGGTTTGAGAGGTCCCCAGGGCTCCCTGGGGTCACTCTTGAGTTCTAGAAGAGTCTTTACTGAGTCCTGTCCAAGCATGGGGTCTGGCCACACTCATGCTGACACACAGCATTTCCACCGGGTGACTTCAGTAATTTGTTTCTACAGTAAAAACTGATCTGATACAGCCTAGTAAAGGGTTTTGTGTATCTGAGTGTGCTTTTCATCACAAAAAAAACCCAGCATCCTTAAAGGTTAAGAAAAATCGGTCCTATTATTCTAACAACTCACAGGCGTGAGTCAAAACATGAAGGCAAACACACTCTGGGGAACACTCATCAGAGACCCTGAAAACAAGTCCCAGGTCTTTTAAAAGCAACCTCAGCTTTCCGGCGGGGCCTGGTCTAGGGATAAATACTGCCGGGGCCCCCAGGGTCCCACCGACTTCACTGGAAGATGGCTGGTGCTGCCCGCATGGGCTGGATGAGAAAGCTGAGGCCGGAGAGGACAGGCTTCTCCCCCAAGCCAGATACAAATGAGGGGCCATGAGCTCTGCCTCACTGTAGTTCTGACCACTGCCTGTGTGCCATGCTGTTGGACTGCGGGCCCCCAGGCTGGGTGCAGTGGGGCCACTTCTTTCAATGGAAGCAGGAGGAAGATTCTTCTTGCCTCCTGAAAACCCATAACCACACCACAGAGGGCCTGGGCACTTGGAGTTCAAGGGAAGAGCCCACTCCTTCCCAACCCATACCCCAAGAGCAGGACCAGACTAACGTGTGCATGGGTATGTGTGCACTGCACAGTGTGTGTGTGTGCACATGTGCAAGAGTGTGTGATTATGTGCAAGAGTGTGTGATTGTGTGTACGAGTGTGCAGGCGTGTGCACGTGTGAACGTGTACCTGTGTGTGCATGTACATGTGAATGTGTACATGCGTGTGTGTGTGTGCGCGTGCAAGTGGATATGAACTTGTGCGCATGTACATGTGTGCATTGTGCAGTGTGTGCCTACGTGTGCATGTGTGCACATGTGCACATGTATATGTGCATGTGTGGTTGTGCATACAAATGTGTGTGTGCGTGTGTGTGTGCATGTGTGTTGGCAGCTCTCTGACCACACAGACTGGGCAATAACTACGCAGCCCCCATGTGCTCCATGGGCTGTGACTGGAGTGGGGGCTCTGTCACAGAACAGTCATGCCCAGGCCAGAAGAGCTTGAGAGAACAAGGAGTGAGACCCTTTCAGGGCCTCAGAAGCACCCAGGCATGACCATGGCTGGACGAGGATGCAGAGCCAATGCAAGATCCTGTCTTAGGGAGCTTTGTCAAGGGTTACTCATCTCCCCACGCATGGAGCCTGTTCCCTACTTCTTCCAAAACACACGGAATCGTTTTCAGCTGTGTCCAGATGCCTTTCCACCTGCACGCTCCTTACTTAGTCACCAAAGGCAGGCATTTTTAAAAGAGAAGATAGAGAAGATTTTTAATAAATCTCTTTTAAAAATAGGGGATTTAAGCTGGCTCTGAGCGCCCCTGCTCCAGGAAGCTCACTGCACAGCTGCGGGCTGGATCTCGTTCCCACCCGCAGCAGCACTGCCCTCTAGTGGCCACGTAGGATGTCCGCGTCCCGGCCAGGGTTCCCGGCAAGGAGGCCAGTGGCAGCTCCTCAGCAGCCGCCTCCAGCCCTACCTCTCCTGCCACATGTCCCGGTGCTGCCGGAGCCTCTCGCCGAGCATCACTCCCACAGGTGGCCACCATAGCCCCATTGATAATGCATCTTGCCCACCAACCACTTATCTCTGAGCTGTGCTCACCGATCACCACCCTCTCTCAGCCGCAGGGAACAGATTCCCTTAACTCCTCCCAGCCGCCAACCCCTCCAATCCTTTAGAACTGGAGCCTCGCCTCTCAGCTTCCTTCGCCTCCTGCAATAAGCATTTCAGAGGGAGACCTGGCCCCACCAATGGCCTTTTCTCTACATCCTTCCTCCACACTGACCATGAATGAGAACAGAGACGGAGGGAGGAAGCGGTGGGCGCGGGGGGGGGGCGGGGCGCGCAAGCACCGCGTCACAGGGGAGGAAACTCACTTTTGAAGTTTGGGGTCCCCTTCCTCTCTCCCTCGCTGCTCTTCCAGGAGAGCACTAACCACCAAACCTCGGGTCACTCACCCCTTTGGTGTGCAACGAGTCGGTGGTTATGTGACATATGGAGGACTGGGGGTAGAAACACAAAGGTCTGGGGACCCCTAGAATGAGATGCCCAAATAAGCAGTAGCTGGGTATTCTCTGGAGCACTCCCTGCCCCTGGGAGGCCCCCTTTCTGGACTTTTGACTTCTCCCTGTCAGTAATGCTGCAGCTGGTTCGTACTTTTCAGGAACTCCACAAGCCAGCTGACAGCAGCTGACGACCCTGGAGGGGGTATTTACAGCAGGGGAACTGACAAATGCTACAAATCAGCCTGCTTTAGCTCCTTTGGAAGAGCCTATTGTTAAACACCGAGTCCCCCACCCTGCCTCGGCCTCAGTGGGTCTCCACTCAGGTAAGGGCAGCCTTACCGACACATGACACACGAGCATGCTGGGCCGGTTTCCAGCCTGACTCCAGAGATCTGGGGTGGGACAGACGACATGACTTTCTTGTACGTTCCTGGGGAATGCCAGTACTGCCGGGCTGGGGACCGTACTTGGGGAACCAGCGCTCAGTGGTTCATCAGCACAAATTAATTTATACAAAGGCACAAAAGACAACAGTTTAGAATGAGAGGAGACTGAGGGGGCCAGGGCCATGCTCAGATACGGCAGGGCTGGAGACTAGCGTTTTCTATGTTTCCAAAGCACAGAGGGTTTCAGCTGAGAAGCAGGCCTTGGAGCAACCAGAGCCAGGTCTCCGCAGCCTCCAGGTCTCCGCAGCCTCCAGGTCTCCACAGCCTCCAAGTCTCCGCAGCCTCCAGGTCTCCGCAGCCTCCAGGTCTCCACAGCCAGCCACCCGGCCAAGGGGCTGGCTCCACAGAGGAGGACCAGCAGCAGAGAAGGGCAAGTCCACAGAGTTCTGAGGTGTTCAACCTGTGGGATGCTGAGCCGACTTTCAAGTGCCCAGAGGTCCTCCTAGAATAACATATCCCTCCGCCCCGTCATCCTGCAATCCTTTAGCTGGAGGCCACCAGCGTCCTGGGGGGACTTCTTAGATTCCACTCTGAGCTTGGCTTTGCCACGCTGTGGTTTCATCACGACCATCACAGCCAGGTGACGGGTTCCAGCAAATTCGGGGCTCAGCCCCACCTGCCCACTTTGGTGCTGGAAAATGCACTCAGAGTCCAGCCGGCGTGGAAATACACTCTTTGCGCCACTGGTTTTTTTTTTTTTTTGAGATGGAGTCTCACTCTTGTCTCCCAGGCTGGAGTGCAGTGGCACAATCTCAGCTCACTGCAACATCTGCCTCCCAGGTTCAAGTGATTCCCCTGCCTCAGCCTCCTGAGTAGCTGGAATTACAGGTGCCTGCCACCATGCCCAGCTAATTTTGTATTTTTAGTAGAGACAGGGTTTCACCACATTGGCCAGGCTGGTCTCGAACTCCTTATCTCAGACGATCTGCCCGTCAGCCTCCCAACGCGCTGCCCATTCAAAGCTTGCCAGAGGCGAGTTCAGGGTGGCGGTCCTTGCAGTGGGAAACCAGGGGAGCACATGGAGCATCTGAGACTTGAGGCAGCGGAATCCCTCGCCAGGAGGCACCTTCCTGCCCAGACACCTCGGGACGAGCCCCTGGTGGGAGTGCTCAGGTGCCGGCACGGAGTCCTTGGACCCTCCCAAAGCCAGCTCTGCTTCTCCCTTCTCTCTTCCTGCTTTCTTCTCCACAGCCCCTGATTCCCACAGATTCTTCCTTGGAAGGCTATCTTGCTCTCTCTTCAAAGTCTCTCTTCCACCCACTGCCATCGGAGCCTTCACACCTCAGGTCTGGTGGCCTGTAACCCCTGATACCAGCCAGGCTCCCTGATACCAGCCTCTCTTTTTCCAGACAGAGTCTGATTAACTTTTCTAAAACCTCACTACCATTGTATCACACTCCAGCTTCTCTTCAACCATCAGCGACTTCCCCACTGCTTGCAGGATGAAATCCAAATTCCTTAGCACAACCTCCAAGCTGGGGTCTCAGCTCCAGCACCTCTCACCTGACCCTCAATGACCAGCTGTCTCGGGGGAAAAAAGGGAGGATTTAAACCCAGCACACCTGGGTTCAAGCTCCAGCTCTCCTTCCCACAATTGGTGACACTCAGGCAGGTTACCTAACTTCTCTGAGCCTCAGTCTCCTCAGCTTAATAATGGGTGTTATCATAACATCTCCCTAATTATTATCTAAAATGTCAAGTTCATGACTTGTCCACCCAAATACAGCAAATGCCACCGATTTTAATCTCACCCAAAACCAACCTCACAGGTGCTGGTTCACTTTTAGGAATTAGGAATTTAGTTTTAGGAATGAAGAAATGAGGCCCAGTGAGGTACATGTACACGTGTACATGTGCAAACATGCGTGTGTACTTGCCTGCTTGTGCATGCACATATATGTGTGTGTGAGCGTGTGTGCACAGGAAAGTCTATGTGTGTGCATGTGAGTTAGGGTGGGGGGTATGTGGAGACACCACGACCACCAACGTGCATGACAATGGGAACCAGTATGCATGTGTTTGGGGGACAGCACACCCCCGCTCTGAGCCTCGGTTTCCGAATCTGTTCAAAAAAGGCTCCAGGCTGGACAAGCCCCAGGTCCCCTCCTTCCCGGTTCTGAAGCTCACAGGACGGGGGTTTGCTGAGAAGGCACGTGCTCCCCCTGGTGGAAGGAAACTTGTATGGCAATGCTCCCGCCAGGGCGCCGCGATGGTCAGGCTTCCTGCCGTCTTGGAAATAGACACCGACAAGCAACAGGGTTCCCATAGTGCCCAGGCACTTCCGGCCCGCTGCAGGACCTTGGGCCAACTCTTTTAGCCTCAGCACCTTCCTCTGTGAAATGGAGCCAACAACAGCACATCACAGAGCTAACAGTAAAGAAAACTGGGGCAGCCTCCTCACCCCCATCTCTTTTCTCAGTGGTCAGTTATGCCAACAATTGTTCCAGAATCCAAACTCACACAGCAGAGAGAGGCAGCTCAGCACATGGACTTTGCAGCCAGTTGACCCGGAATTCCAGCCCTTCCACTCATTAGCTGTGCGATCCTGGGCACCTGATTTCACCGTCTGTGCACTGTAGAGTTGTGAAGATTTATGAGCTAACACTTACACGGCAGTGAGTGCAGGGCCCGGCCACTCACAGGTGCATGGTAATGTCGGTGGTGCAGGTGTCCTGCGGCTGTCACTGAGGCTGTTCATAATCTTCTGACTCCTGTTCCTGCTGGAGCTACGGGGAGCTGCCCTTCCCACCCACTTAGGTTAGGCACCATCATGTGACTTGCTTTGGCCAACAAAATGGGAGCAGAGGTGTGTCACTTTCAGCTGAAGTTTGCAGAACCAACAGTGTATGCAGTACCACACCCTCTCTTCCCAATATTTGGCAAGCATCGGGTGGTGGCTCTATGAGCTTGGGTCCTGAGTGAGGGCAACAGCACAGCACAACACCCTCAGGAACCAACATGCATGTGAGCCAGAAATCAACCCATAATTGCTACAGAACTCTGATGTGGGGTTGTTTGTTACTTAGCATAACCTGCTGCTGCTGACTGAGACACTGATTCCTGCAGAGCTTCTCTGAGGAGAAAGGATTCCTTCTCATTTATCCTGACATGTACTTACTAAATAGGAATATTTATCAATTAACGAACACACATTTCCTTTCCCAAACCTAAACCACCAAGCAAGAGAACCACCAAAATTTGCAATTCCAAGTGCATCGTGATGGAGACCAAAGCCCCAACTTGACCACTACACAGTCTGCACATGTAACAAAATTGCACCTGTGCCCCCAAAATATGTAGGAGTTGTAAAATGTACACAATGAACTATGATATGAGCAAGAGATAGAACATAGCAGAGTGCAAAGGCATTTTTTCTCAAACACACAAAACCTTTATGGAGACGGATTTGGGGTTTCATAATTCAGTTCCACCCGCACAGCTGCCTGCTGCAGCACAGGGGGAAAGGGAGGCTTGGGGCACCTCTCCTACCCACACCCCAACCCCACACTTGCACCTGCACCTGACTTGCTTGTTAGAAGACAGGAGGGTCGTGGTTACAATACACTGGGAGGCAGATGCCGGGCAAAGCAAGCCTCTCAGGGGAGACCCGGCCAGTGAGCAGCCGCAGGGAAACGCTCTCCATTCGTGTGGTCCCTGGCGCCACCTCGCGGCGCTGGCTGGCACTGCTGGGAGCTGGCTCCTGGTCGGCAATCTGCCCTGCTCCTGGCCAGGGCAATAGCACACCGGATGCTGAGCGGGTCATCACACACATCGGAGCTGGTCATCAATGCACATCTGAGCCGGTCATCACTCACATGATCTGAGCTGGTCACTACACATCGTCTGAGCTGGTCATCACACACATCTGAGCTGGTCATCACTCACATCATCTGAGCCAGTCATCACGCACATCGGAGCCGCCCCATCAATGCACATCTGAGCCGGTCATCATACACATCATCTGAGCTGGTCATCATGCACATTGGAGCTGGTCATCATCACGCACATCATCTGAGCCAATCATCATGCACATCTGTTCTAGTCATCACACACATCGGAGCTGGTCATCATCACGCACATCATCTGAGCCAGTCATCATGCACATCTGAGCTGGTCATCACGCACATCGTCTGAGCTGGTCATCATGCACATCGTCTGAGCCGGTCATCATGCACATCTGATCTGGTCATCACACACATCGGAGCTGGTCATCATCACACACATCATCTGAGCCAGTCATCATGCACATCTGAGCTGGTCATCACTCACATCATCTGAGCCGGTCATCACGCACATCGGAGCTGGTCCATCAATGCACATCTGAGCCGGTCATCATA
Organism: Pongo abelii; assembly: GCF_028885655.2. Taxonomy (NCBI): domain Eukaryota; kingdom Metazoa; phylum Chordata; class Mammalia; order Primates; family Hominidae; genus Pongo; species Pongo abelii. Next base: position 94,835,737 of record NC_072004.2, read on the forward strand.
CACATCATCTGAGCTGGTCATCACGCACATTGGAGCTGGTCATCATCATGCACATCGTCTGAGCCAGTCATCATGCACATCTGATCTAGTCATCACACACATCGGAGCTGGTCATCATCACGCACATCATCTGAGCCACTCATCATGCACATCTGAGCTGGTCATCACACACATCGTCTGAGCCGGTCATCACGCACATCATCTGAGCCAGTCATTACACACATCAGAGATGGCCATCAATGCACATCTGAGTCGGTCATCATATACATCATCTGAGCCGGTCACCACGCACATCGTCTGAGCCAGTCATCATGCACATCTGAGTTGGTCCCCGTGCACATCATCTGAACTGGTCATCACACACATCGGAGCTGGTCATCAGTGCACATCTGAGCCCGTCATCATACACATCATCTGAGCCGGTCACCACGCACATCGTCTGAGCCAATCATCACGCACATCTGAGTTGGTCCCCGCGCACATCATCTGAACCGGTCATCACACACACATCTGAGCCGGTCACCACACACATCTGAGCTGGTCATCACGCACATCTGAGCCCTCACCTGTGGGCCCAGGGGCCCTGAGATCTGCGAGAATGGACAGAGGGCCCAGGATAGAAAAGCATGAGGGACCCGAGGATGACACTGTGTCCAGGTCCAGGGAGGAGCTCACCCTGCACCTTGATCACTGAGACACTCACTCCCCACAGTGCAGAGTGACCCTGAGGCCAGAGCCCAGCCAAGCCCCCATCTCCACCACTGGGGCAGGGGTCTCCAGGGCCCTCTGAGTGTAGGTGGGGTTCATCTGTCCACCTGGAAAACAGTCAGGCTTCTATGTCCACCCCAGGCCAGCACCCTAGTGCTTGGCCAAAAATGGAGCAAGCCACGCCAGCCTCAAGGGCCTGTCCTTCTTCATCCACTCCAGGACAGGAGGCTGACAGGCAAGGCAGCAGGCACAGTCCTCCTAGCAAGATGAGTAAATGGAGGACATGAACTGGAAACAGGTCCACAGAGTAAACAAATGGCCCCTACTATAAATAGTCTTGTCTGAAGCCTTGGACCATGCCTCTTTATCCAAGTCGCTTTGCACAGATAATTGTTCCAACACTGAAGCCTGAGCCCCTAGTGACCCACACACCTCTCTCCTCAACTACCCCAGGCTCATTGGAGCCACAGCCCTGTCCTCACTCCTGAGAAGTCCTGGGCCCTCGCTACATAAGTGACCCAATGAGGTAGAGGGATATGAGAAGAGCTAGGAGTAGGGCCTGGAGACGCAACACAGGCGCTCAGGGCGTGTGCAGGTGGGACGACGCAGAGAGGCGGCAAAACATCAGGAGGTGCCAGAAGGGTGGATGAGAACCAGGGGTTAAGTGCAGCCTTCCAGAACAGCCTTAAAGGTGGATCAGCCATCCCAGTGGTGGCCACAGCTGCTGTCATTCAGTGTGACTGATGGGGATCCAGGCCCGCAAAACAGTGCTCTATCTGGGCCTCCCATCAACCTTCTGCCGGAGACCAGGGATTCAAGGATCAGTGGCAAAGGGCTAGATTTTTTGTTAGTTCCTTGTTTCATTTGCAGTCACCATGAGCTGACACCGGACCCAGCAATGTATGGCAGCCTCTGTGGAGAACACCTGAAGGCTCTATCTTGAGCAAGGCTTTGGCTCCCTGCCTTGGATGACCCCTCCTAAGGGATGGGGCATTCCACACCTGGACTGAGCACAGTGGAGCCAACCGCTGCTCAGTGCCGGGAGGAACCACACTTCCTGGGGACCTGCTATGTGTCTGACCTCGCTTAAACTGCATCACATCTGTGAGCCACACACGGCTCCATTTGTACAGGTGGTCCTCACTGAGGCCAAAGGTGTCTTTGAGACCCTCTCTCCTAAGCCAGGCTCAGCACACAAGCCAAGAGCTCTGGGCTGTGGTTTATAGTGGACAGTGAGGTTCCCTTCACACTGGATGGTGAAGCTGGCGTCCGCCTGGCAGTTAGTGTGTGCCGGGCACTGATCCAGGGGCTTCCAGTGGGTCATCTCCCCCAACCCCAAGGGGTGGGACTGGTGGTCTTCCGCTTTGCGGAGGAGGATGCTGAGGCACAGGGCAGAAGCTCCTTGCCCAAGGTCAACAATGGCAAGTGGCTGAGCCAGGATGTGACCAGGAGCCCATCACGTCAGCCCTGGATTGAGGCTGCCTCGGTGACTCAGGAGGCTTGAGATACCCTCCTGGCTATGGGAGCAGAGCATCCTGCAGAAGGGGTAGACCCTCACCTGCCAGCGGGGCTGCAGCTGGGCAATGGGGTGTCCCTCACCCTGAGTCTGGGGTACAGGTGCACTAACAAGGTGCACACAAGGAGCCCCGCCTGCCACTGATTTCTGTTCCAGGATCCAGGTCTGGTGTCATCTGGATGCTCAAGCTGCCAGGACCTGAGGATGTCTGAGCCCCTGAGTCCTTCCCCAGAACTCTGAGCATCTCAAAAGTAACAGGGCAGGGTGCGAAGCCACGTCTCCACCTGAGGCCGGAGGGCCCTGCCTCCAAAACCTGCTTCCCACCTTCTTCTGGTTACCACTTTGGCTGCCTGGACCTCCAGTGGAAGGAAAGATACCCTTTGGGAGCAAATTTGGACTGGGCAGAGCCGGGGGGAGAAGGGTGTGGCTGAGCTCAGAACAGAGTAGCCCAGATTTGAAGCTCCCTGCGTCTGTGTCTGAGATGCTGCAAAGCGACCTCTGCTGCCCACGAGGACTCTCGCTTCTCTCCCTGCTCGTCCTGGCCTTGCCCTTTAAAATGCAGCATCCTAAGGAAAAAGGGCTCCCCACTCCCCAAAATAAACCTCTGTCTTCTCCAGCACAGTGATTCCAGAAGAATTAAGGGTTTCTTTCCAGAAAGGGGGAAAGGACCTCCTTCCTTAATGCGGATTTTATTCTGACTCCCCCCGAGACCCCCTCCCCGGCCCTACGCCCACCCTGCTCTCTAAGCAGGAGGGCGTCCTCACAGGTGCTGGCCACCCCCTGTCATTTTCCAGAGAAAAAAGGGACCCAAACTCAGGAAGGCTGCCATTGTCCAGCTGGCCTGGGCAGGCCCACCTGCTGCTCCGAGGGATGAAAGCTGTCCCCCTCGGGCCCCAGGCTGTGAGCAGGACCAGCTACACAATTTGCAGGGACCATCCTCTCTTTAAAAAGTTGTCCAGAATTCCCAGACGGCAACAACAGGGCATGAAACCCAGCCTGGATCCCTTCTGAGTGCAGCTTCCAGCGCCTCCACTGGTCATGGGTCCGTGAAGCCAGGCCAGGGTGGGACCTGTCATCCATGGCAGGGAAGCCTGCAGGGAGAACGAACCCCCGTCACAGCGGCAGGGAACGCGCACCAGGCTAAGCCGCAGAGCCTGAATCTTGGAAATGCTTCCTGGCTGCGAAGCTGACCTGTCTCAAGGGGTGGATTTGGGAATAAAGAAATACAGCTTTGTCACTTTCACAGCATCAGTGTTTCCAGGAGACGCCTCCCCACAGCCCCGCGGACAGGCAGGATTTCCTTGCCATACCATCACTATTTACATTCAAATAAGTGACTATCCTTTTAAGAAGTGTGGGTTGGGCGCGGTGGCTCACGCCTGAAATCCCAGCACTTTGGGAGGCCGAGGCAGGCGGATCATGAGGTCAAGAGATCGGAACCATCCTGGCCAACATGGTGAAACCCTGTCTCTACTAAAAATACAAAAAAAAAAAAAAAAATTAGCTGGGCCTGGTGGCGCGCACCTGTAATCCCAGCTACTTGGGGGTCTGAGGCAGGAGAATCACTTGAACCCGGGAGGTGAAGGTTGTAGTGAGCCAAGATAATGCCACTGCCCTCCAGCCTGGGTGACAGAGGAGGACTCCATCTCAAAAAAAAAAAAAAAAAAAAAAATAGTATGACCCCCCAGAAGTTTAGAAAAGCCCATTAAAAGCCTGCTCACATAGCTCATTTCCCATCAAAATTAACCTAGGGCAGAGCTAAGCTTCAGGCCAGGTGAGCTGGCCATAGTATCTGATTTAGGGCAGCCCAGCTCACACCTCACTGACATCTCTTCCTTTACAACGTGGTCCAACGGCTGAGATAAACCAGCTGCATCACAGGAGTCACTGGAGGGAGCTGTTACCACCCCCGGGAGGCCCCCAGGACATCGGGGAACCCTCTGTTTTTCTGGATACCTTTCTCAGGCCACAGCGCTGGGCAGGGGAAGTGTCTCAGCCTTGACAGTTCGATGCCAGCACCGAAAGCTACAACCACAAACAGAGGCCCTGGGGCTGGGAAGATGGATTTTCTATCCTAGATAACCATGAGATGCCATCACGAATCTGTCCAGCTGCAGATTTTCAGAATATTCTCATCTGCGGTCCTGCACACCCCCACCCAGACAGCTTTGGGGTGCAGACAGTATCACAGGAGTTTAAAGAGGAGGAAGACTCGGAGCCCAAATGAGGCTCTGGGAGCCTTGTCGGGGCCCCAGAGTCAGGGCTTTGCAGCTGAGCAGTAATTAGAGCCCAACCTAGTGCTTTGCAAGAAAGAGAAAATACGAGCAGTGCTGAGAGCAGTCCTGACCCTGCTGGGCCTTGGGAGGCTCATTATGCACCAGAAAGGAGGCCTGCGGAAACTCCCAGAACCCCCGCCAAGTACGGGAGCGTCCAGCCCTGAGGTGCTCCTGGCCTAGACGAGGCTTCATTGCATCAATTTGTACCATGGTATCAGAAAAGTGGGAAAGGGTGAAGGTGTCCCATCACCCCAGAATGTGGGGACCCACTGTGGGATATGAACTGGCGAGGCCTGGCAGGAATACATAGCCCGACGATACCTGTCAGCGTTTAACATACGCACACCACATAAGCTACGTCAGTGGCTGTCCACCGAGAGTAATTTTACTTCCTGGGGAGGGACACGTGGCAATGTCTGGAGACATTGTTGGTCGTCATAACTGAGGGAGGGGCTTCTGGCATCTGGTGGGTGGAGGCCAGGGGTGCTGCTGAACACCCTGCAGCGTACAGGGCGGCCTCCACCACGGGCAACGACGCGGCCCCACATATCAGCAGCGCTGAGGCTGAGAGAGCGCAATTATCCTGGGAAATGTGAGTGCATAAAACAGTAAGGGCAAGGGCACAGTGGCCATCTGCGTGGTGTTTACCGGGGGCCAGGCACGAGTCTGACCACTTTTCACATGGGGAATCACTTCGCCCACCCAACACACACAGTGCACAGCTGAACCGTGTCCCGCTAAGATAAGTTGAAGCGCCAACCCCTGGTACCTGTGAAAGAGACCTTATTTGGAAACAGAGCCTTCGCCAATGTAATCAGGTAAAGATGAGGTCATAGGGTGAGCCCTAAGCCACCATGACTGGCGTCCTTGCAGGAAGAGGAAAATGCCGTGTGAAGACACGCATGAAAGAAGGACGCGTGACGGCAGACGCAGGGTTGGAGTGACCCGGGAACCCCTCAGGTGGCTGGCGGCCCCCAGAGGCTAAGAAACCATGGGGAAGGATTCTACCTGGAGTCTCAGAGGGGACGTGGCCCCTGCTGACCCCTTGGTTTTGGGCTTCTGACCTCCAGAATGTGAAGGAAAAAGCTTGTGTTTCCAGCCACCCAGTCCGTGGCAGTTTGAAACGGCGGCCACAGGAAATGCGTACCGTGGGTGAGGCTATCCCCGCTTCACAAATGGGGAAACTGAGGCACCGGGAGGCAAGGGTGCGTGCACACACACACAGCTGGTAACGGCAGTTTTGCTTCTGTGCACGGCTCGCGCTTCTGATTAGAGTGACAGCGTCGCACCAGCCTTCATGAAGGGTTTTCCTGGAGTGACTGCGGGTTCCATGTGGAGGGCAGGGATGGTTTTTTTGCCATCTTTTCAAGACAGTGGTTCGGGGAGGACCTTTCACCATCAGGGGTCATTAAATTTAGCAAAATCCCACATGGTGGCCGCACCAGGGCCCAGCAGGCCACGCTCTCCCAGCAGTCACAAAGGAGAAAGACAAAAAACTACCTTTAATTTTGTGGGAAAAGTGCTGCTAAAACCGAAAGACAATGTCCATGATGAAAACCTGTTTTTAAGCTCTGATCATGTAGCCGGGGCCCCTCCCCGGCGAGCAGCAGACACCACAGACTCTCGGGTGGTCCCGTCTTCAGCAAGCGTGAATGTGCCGCTGGAAAGAATGCCGGCTTTCTCTCCGGGTGAAAGTTGTCCTTAACTGGCTAGTGCAGGACAGTCTAACTCCCGCTCTGGAACCTAGACGTTGTTCTCCATCACTCAGAAAAGGTCTGAGACATCCAGGTTCACCCACTGCTTGTCTCCACCCACAGATTCTCTCAGGAGTGCTGGAGGGACAGTGGAACCACTGCGGATTTAACGGGTTTCCAGACACTTCCAACGCTGCCCCTGGGATCAGGATCGGAGCAGGATTCTTGGGGAATGGGGTTTGGAGTGGGGAAAAAGTCTGACAGTGAAACAGATGCACCACGGGGCTCTGGAACTCCAGCTCCCAACTGGGGAGCCCCCTCAAACTCCCCGTGGTGTGGACAGAGGGGAGCCACAAACTGGGTGGCTCAGAACAACATGAATTTTTTCCTTCACATTCTGGAGGTCAGAAGCCCCAAACCAAGGCGTCAGCAGGGCCAAGCTCCTGCTAAGACTCCGGGTAGAATTCTTCCTCATGGCTTCTTAGCCTCTGGAGCCACCCGAGGGAATCCCGGGCTAGTAGCCGAGTCTCTCCAACCCTGCCTCTGCTGTCACGGGGCCTTTTCCTGTATGTGTCTTCACACTGCGTTTTTGTCTTCCTACAAGGACACTGGTCATGGTGGGCTAGGGCTCACCCTAGTGACCTCATCTTTACCTGATTACATCCACAAAGGCTGTTTCCAAATAAGGTCACGTTCTCAGGTACCAGGGTTGGCGCTTCAACTTATCTTAGAGAGACATAGTTCACCCATAACACCCACCTCACGAGGTGTTGGGGGTGGGTGAAGTGAGTTCACGTGTGACCCAGGAATTAACCAAAGATTTTAAGAATGCAGAAGGCTCAGACACACTAGGAAGATGCGGCTGTAAGCAGGGTGTCCCAAATGCAGCAGCTCCTGCTCTAACGTCCGTTGACTGAGAGGTGGGAGCTGGACTCGCCCCTTGTTGGGGGCACCTGTCGGCCCCGTCACTGCCCTGATCTGGGAGGGTCTCTGCATCAGAGTCAGGCCACCTCTGAAGCCAAAACCGAAGTCCCCACAATCTCCTAAGCTGGGCCAGCCCCTCCCAAAGCTGCCACAACACCTTGCCACCTGGGGAGCTCCTGGATGTGTCTACAGACAGCCTAGCTAGCATCCCTGTGCCAAAAGATCCTCCTCCGAACAAAAACGAGACAAAACAGAAAAACACGCCGCCACAACCCTACTTCCAAAGCTAGAGATCCAGGAGTGCTCGTTTTTAAATTCACAGACGCAGAGCCTCTCAAGTGCTGCCCTGCAGAGCAGTCAGCCACGCTAGGGCTCGCTTCTGGAGCTGCTTCTAGAATGACAGCGGTTCAGCAGGGGAGATCAATTCATGCAGGAACGATCAAAGAGAAAGATAAGAACTTCGGGGCTCCGCTGTCAGGTTTCACTCACAGCCAGCTTCTGGGAAAGGAGCCCTGAGCGGCGGGAGCCACGCCCCTGCGCACGCTGCTGCTCACGCGCGCCACCAGGTGGTAGAACGGGGCTACTACCACCTTAAAATAGGTCAACTTCAAGCCAAATGGGAAGAAAAGAAAAAAAAAATAAGAAGAGCCAGTGAGCCCCCCAAAACGGCTCCTTCATGATCCAGGGTTACAGCCAACCAATCAGCCAATCAATGACACCAGCTTGAAAGAGTCTACAAAATGCAAACGCCTTATTCCCCATCCTGCGTTTGTTCCCAGTGTGCACGTGAGACCCTGCTGCCTTCAGTGCAGAGGGAGAGGGGAGGGAATGGGAGAGGGGAACCTATTCTTTTGTTTCACTTTTAAAGGAGACAACACTCCAGTATTCCCCAGCTCGTTTCTCCCTTCACCCCGATCCCGTGCCCCGTGTTTGGACGTTCGCTGAGCCTGCCCCGTGATGGGTCTGTAAGTTCCTACATGGGGCGTCCTCTCTATGAGCCCCAGGGCATCTGGACCAGCAGTTCATAGTCTGTACCCACTCAGATATCACTGTGGGGCTGACGATCAGCTCCAGATACAGCAGCTTGACACACCAGCCCCAGCCTCTGGCCCTCCTGTCCTGCAATGGGGCGCTCTGGAGATTGGGGCCAGATTATTGGGCACGTCTGGGTAAAGGGTCTCCCAGGACACTGGAGGTATCCAGGTGTGGGGCATCTGGTGAGTCTAACAGCCTCAGGGGTAAATAATTTCACCCTGGAGTGGGTTGAACTGTGACTTCCTCCCCCCAAAAAGGTATGTCCAAGTCCTAACCTCCCAGGACCTGTAAATGGGACCTTATTTGGAAAGAAGGTCTTTGCAGACATAATCACATTAAGGATTTTGAGATGCAATCATCCTGGATTAAGGTGGGTCCTGAACTCAATGACAGGGACAGAGAAAGGCCAGGGAGATCTGACACACAGGGACACAGAGAGGGGGAATCCTGTGATGATGGAGGCAGATGTCGGGATGATGCGTCTACAAGTCAGAGACTGCCGGAACCACAGAAGATGGGAAAGGCCGGGAAGGACCCTCCCCTGGAGCCTCCCGAGGGAGCACAGCCCTGCCTTGATCCTGGACTCTGGCCTCCTGAGCTGTGAGAGCATAAATGCTGCTGTTGAAGCCACACAGTTGTGGTCATCTGTTCTGGTGGCCACAGGAACTGCATACAGCTCTCTTACAGGTGAGACCTTCCACGTTACCTGCAGAGCAGCCACCTGGGAGTCACACCTGAGAAAGAGCAGAAGCAGGGGACTATCTGTGGCCCACCACCAGGAGCCCAGAGTGGAGGACCCAGGCAGAGCTGGGCATGCTCAGAGGCTGCTGTCCCCAAGGCACCACTCAAGGAGAAAAGGGGTCTCTGGAGAGAGAAGGGAAGGGGCTCTGCAAGGGAGGCAGGATCCACTTGGCAGCTGCTCAAATTTAGTTTGCACCTCCTTTGCCAGTGGAAGAAAACAAACGACCTGCGAACTGAATGAAAAATGGTGATTCATTACCCCTGATGTGTGATGATGACTTATTATTTTTCTAACTGGGGAGAGGCGCTTTCTGACAGCAGGTGCAAATGAATTCTCCACTGTTTTAACGAGTGATTGGCCCAGGACAGGCGGAAAACTGGGAAACCTAATTAAATTGGGAGCCCCGTGAAATAAATGGAGCGGGGAGTTTGTTTGCTTGTGCTGACGGGGATTAACAATTCCCTGAGAAGCTATAGGGCTCCCGCTGGAGTGGGCGCAGGGGGCCCCACGGGGCAGACACAGACAAAGCAGGAGCCACATGGGGTGGTGGGGACCCCACTGCACAGGAATGGGTGGGCCAGGGCCTGGACGCTGAGCTCTACGACTGGCTGTCGTCTTTGGCTCTCGGTCTCCTTGTCTGTGAAACAAGAGGCTGGAGGATGGGAGGACCAGGTGAAGACTCAGTGCCAGGTGATGGGATGGGATTTCAGAGCACAGGTTTGGAGTTGGACAGCCCAGGGTCAGAGCCAGTGCACCCTCTGCCTCTGACCCGGATCCCGCTTGGATCCTCAGTTTTCTCATCTCTATTATGGGGGTGTGAGCAGTACCTACCCTCCCGGATGTTGTGGGGCTGCCCCGAGGTTGCGGGTCACATTCTCAGCAGGAGCCTGACCCACTGGACATGCCCGGCAAAGAGAAGGCTCGTCAGGATCGCCATCAGATCATGCTGAAGGTCTCCATCTGCTCTGCTGTGGGAAGGGCTGACCCTCCCACCAGGCACACTAACCCCTGGACCTTTTCTCATTTCGGAAGGGACGCAGTGGCCTTGCTGGGAGAGGACTGCAGCCAGGGGGAAGGAGGAAGACTTGGCTCCCTCCCACTTGCTGGTACCCTGAACAGGCCTCCCTTGGTGCTTGGGGAGGGGCAGTGAAAAGCAAGACCCTCCCCACCACACTGTATGTCCTCCTGATGGCTGAGAGCCTGCTGGTCGCCCCTTAGCTTGTCAGACTGTCCTAGAAGGCCCTTGGTTGGCAAGGCCCACACCCCTACCAGGTGGGGCCAGGTCCCGGCAGCAGGGCTGCCCCTGAGGTCAGGGTTCTGTGCAAATTAGAGACGGGCAGCTCCCATGGGGGGTTCAGGCTTGGTCCCCACCCCCAGGCGCTCCGGTGGATGGGCGCCTCTGTCAGGGACACCTGTCACCTACAGGTGGGCAAGCCTGACTTCCAGACTCCAGAGCTCAGGAATAATCCGTGAACACAGCCCCACCAGGGACTTCCACCTGCATCAGCCACCTGCCCCACAGGTCCAGCTTCCACAGCCCCACAGGTCTAGCCACTGAGGGCTGTGCTGTGGTGGGAACGTCCCGGACAGCTTTGAGGCTGGCGGCTTTCCTGGCTCGGGCGGGGTGGGGCTTGTTCCCTGTCCCCCAGTACACTGCCCCCTCGCCCGCCCTCCAGGCATCTGTGTCAGGGCAAACCTGCCCAGGCCCCGTCCTCTCAGGCTCCCCCAGCACAAGCTCCTGGATGTTCATTTTCTTTCTTTTTTTTTTTTTTGAGATGGAGTCTTGCTCTGTTGCCCAGGCTGGAGTGCAGTGGTGCGATCTCGGCTCACTGCAAGCTCTGCCTCCCGTGTTCATGTCATTCTCCTGCTTCAGCCTCCCGAGTAGCTGGGACTACAGGCACCTGCCACCACACCTGGCTAAGTTTTGTATTTTTAGTAGAGACGGGGTTTCACCATGTTAGCCAGGATGGTCTCGATCTCCTGACCTCCTGATCCACCCGCCTCGGCCTCCCAAAGTGCTGGGATTACAGGCGTGAGCCACCGCGCCCGGCCCAGGATGTTCATTTTCTATGGTCCTCTCTTCTCACTGCTTCCCTGCCAAGGGTAATGCCAGTGTCCCGTCCCCACTCTCAGCTGAGGACACAGATTTGGGGCAGCCTGATGGGGAGAGAACAAACCGGTGGGAAGCCGCAGGGCTGAGGCCTGTGAGGACAGTGGGCGTGGGCAGGGCCACAGCGGTGGGAGCCCTCCATGTCCCAGCCCACCAGGGGCCTGGCTAGGCACTGGTTCCTCCCTCCTAAGCCCACTCTTTGAGGTGAGCAAGTCTACACTCCGGCATGAGGGATGCAAGGAGTTGGGACCAGAGCACGTGTCAAGGAGCCCCAGTCCGCGGGCACCCCAGGCCACACGGCCCCACTCTGCTGCGAAGCCCTCTGTGCCCAGGTTACGCAGCTGACCCGAAGATGGCAGGAGACACAGATGGACACAGAGGGCCAGCCTGTGAGAAGCCAAGAAGGACTGGGGGTCCAGTCTCAGCCCTGGCACCGTCTCCTCCACCCACATCCAGGCCACCAGCTCCACGGACTCTCCTGGACTCTCCTGTCCCTTACCTCCCATTACCCAGCTTCTGGCCCTCGTCACCACCCCTGTGGATCCCTCAAATCACTCACTGGGCCCAGTCCTGTTCTCACAGCCTCCCTTCCCCAAGAACCATCCATGGCTCCCTGTGGCCTGGTATGCTCAGACCTCAGCTGCCTGGGCCATTCACCCGTCCATCTCCAGAGTCCAGCTGCCTTCCTACCCCACACCAAGTTTTAGGCAACTAACTCTTTCCTCTATATGTGTTTGACCTCCCAGCTAGTCTGTAAAATCCTAGAAGACCAGAATCATGGATGTTCAAAGAAGTAGATGGCCTCAGTCCCCTCCTCAGGGCCTGACACCTAGTCTAGACTCCAGGAAATCGAAGGCCTGCATCGGATCATCCCACCCACGGCAGGATGCTGGAACTCCCAGACTATGAGGGCCTCCCCAGCAATCGCCACAGTGAAGCATGTTCCCCAGGTCTTTCCAAAAATAGCCCTTTATGTACTCATCTTACAGCTGATTTTCCCCCAACATTTTATCACCAATGTATTCGAACATATGGAAAAGTTGAGGAGTTTGACGGTGACGGCCGCACCCCACCAGCTCGATGCAACTGGGGCATTCTCCTCCACGTGCTGCATCACAAATCTGTGCCTGTCTCCACCCCCGCCGCCCGTCAACCTAGTTGATTATTTTTGATGCATTTGAAAGTAAGCTGCAGACGTGTGTGCACATCCCCCCAATACTTCAGCGTGTTTATCATCAACTAGGGTTTGACGTTTGGTTACATTTTTTTTCTTTTGAGGTAAAAATTGACATACAATGAAATGCATGAGTCTGGGCCAGGCATGGTGGCTTATCCCTGCACTTTGGGTAGATCACTCGAGGCCAGGAGTTCAAGACCAGCCTGGGCAACATGGTGAAACCCCGTCTCTACTAAAAACACAAAAATTATCTGGGTGTGATGGCGCACCCCTGTAATCCCAGCTACTCAGAAGGCTGAGGCAGGAGAATTGCTTGAACCCAAGAGGCAGAGGTTGCAGTGAGCTGAGATCGTACCACTGCACTCCAGCCTGGGTGACAGAGTGAGACTCTATCTCAAAAACAAAAACAAGAAACAACAGGAAAAGAAACGCATGAATCTGCAAATGCACAAAGCTGCGCAACACTTCACCTGCCAAGATGCAGACCATGCCCCTCAGGAGGTCCCCTCATGCCCCTCCCCAGCCATTCCCACCTCCAGCCCCCAGGGCAACCACTGTCTTCACTGCTTTCCACCACCTCTGAGTTTTCCCTGTCCTAGAACTTCCTGTGCATGGATCTTGGGACTGCATACCATCACTGCTGGCTCCTTTCATGCTATATCAGGGTTTTGAGGCCCATTCACCTCCCTGCATGTATCGGCCCCTTGCCCCTTTTCATGGCTGTGTGATATTCCTAATGCCCCAGCGTTTATTTATCCATCTCTCGGCTGATGAATGTTTGGGCTGTTTCCATTTCCGGGCTCTTGTGAACAGAGCTGCTGGGAACATGCCTGTCTGCGTTGTTCGGCTACAGCTTATTTTGAGAGATTATTTTCTCATTCTTTATGTTGCTTTAGAAGATGGAAACCAGGTAGAGACAAGCAAACTCTCTTTTTGCTCGTTCTCCCGGCTGCTGACAACCCTAGGGATGGGGTCGGCTCAGCACTGCCTCAGCCCCAAAATTCTCACCCATGGCTCCCGCTGGGGGGTCTTGACTCTGCCAGGTCGCTTCTCAGTCTCCACGTCTCAGGACTGGTTGGGTCTCAGAGCTCTTCCTGCAACATCCTCCACTCCGTGTCCAGGCAGGACAGCCACCCGCTTCTCCCTGGGCTGGTGAGGATGAGGCCTCTCCTTTGCCTGGCTGTTGTTTCTCCCGCCAGAAAATCCCTGATTTACTTCTAATTGCCGGGAATTGTGGAGAGGGAGGCGGGTCCCATCAGGATGGGGACAATTAACAAAAGGTGCCCTCCGTTTCCTTTCACGCCTGCAAATGTGACGCGGTGCTGAGTGTCATCATCTTCCCATTGTCCTACCTTCGCAACATGACCACATCACATGGAATTGGCTCCAACAGTTGACAAAATTCGCTTCATAAAATTCTGGGGCTACTACATGTGTTTGTTTAACTGGCTTGCTCCTGCCATGGGAAAGGGTGACTCCCAACAATGCTGGATGCTTACTGAGCAGCCAGGACCTGGGGGGACAATATTTGGGGGATGCAAAGAAATACCCGAAGCTGGCTCCAGACTCCTCTGTGCAACTGAAGTGGATCTGCACGGACTCCCATGCCAGGCTGCTTGGGAGCTATGGTGGAGTGAGATGTGAGTTGCAGATCCACTGGCGCTTACCAAAGTCCGTGCATGCTTGTGTGTTTTTGTTTTTGTTTTGAGACGAAGTTTCGCTCTTGTCGCCCAGGCTGGAGTGCCATGGCAATCTTGGCTCACTGCAACCTCTGCCTCCTGGGTTCAAGCAACTCTCCTACCTCAGCCTCCCAAGTAGCTGGGACTACAGACGCCTGCCGCCATGCCCGGCAATTTTTTGTATTTTTAGTAGAGACGGGATTTTGCCATGTTGGCCAGGCTGGTCTCGAACTCCTGACCTCAGGTGATCCACCTGCCTCAGCCTCCCAAAGTGCCGGGATTACAGGCGTGAGCCACCTTGCCTGGCCTGTTTGCATGTTTTTAGTAAAAGTAACAATAGAAATCTCATGAATGAACAAATAAATCACTTAACTATTGAATAAAGGTCTGGGAGTGTCTGTCCTATTGTTAAAAGAGGCTTCCCCTGGGGGAGGACAGGAAGGAGTGGGGCTTTTCACTTTGTTTGTGATGTGTTTCCGCATCTTCATTGAAGTGCTGTGAGCTTGTCCTGCCTTCTTTCAAAGTAGTATGTAATTTGGCCGGAGAGCAAGACGGGAACATGCAGTAACTCACAATGTGAGACAATAAATGAGGCTCCGCATTTGGCTTCCATTCAAACCAGAAGGAGTGAGTTATCTGGAGGACAGAGGGTCCCTCAGGATTGGCGGACAAGGCGTGGGGAGGACTTCTGCAGGATTGCAAAGGAGGAAGGAGAGCTAGGTGGCCAGGAGCAGGAATTCATTCAAGGTGGCTTGGGGGAAGGTGAGAGTAACACCAAGACAAGAATGCAAGGGGCCCTCTGAGAGGGCTTGTGAAAAACCCCGGTTCTCAGAGTCCTCTTTGCTAAGACTAGAAACAACAGAGAATCGTTCTTTTACTCGTTTGCACTATATAAAGACCTACTATGCAGCCAGCACTGGCCTGGAGTCGGAATGCAAAGACGAAACGCTGGCTTCTCCAAGGAGCTGTGCCGAGCGCGGAACCCAGGTCCCAGCTAGTTTGTTTCCAGCGTGGGCTCTGCAGCCCGCCAGCCCCACTTCCGATCCTGCTCTGATGCTTGCCAGCTGTGAGACCCCAGGAAGCTGCTTCTGATCTCCATAGTTCCGTTTGCTGGTCTGTGAAGTGGGGGTAGAAGGAACACTGGCCTCCTGGGGTCACTGTGGGGAGGCAGGCTGCGTATTTAGCAGAACACCTGGCCCAGACACACACTCGATGGCTGAGTCTGCAGGGACTGTTACTAAATGATCTCTCATCACAGCGAGAAGTGCCCCACCGAGGACAGCTTCTTCACCCAAGCGAGACCAGTGGGAGGGTCGAGTGGCCCCCATGCAGCACTGAGCTATGAGGTCAAAGATGAGGAGGTGAGTCCACGGGGCAGAATCAGCCGAAGAACTTAAGCAGAAAAGGCTGAAGCCACCAGCGGGCAATGAGATCTGAGCAGGATGGGGGCCCAGGGCTCTGTGGCTCACAGCCACCCCAGGAGCCTGGCCAAGTCAGTCTGTGGTTTTAAAGACAGCGACCTCTGAAACTGCGGGTTCCCCATCTGCTGCTCAGGGCTCCCCCAACCACAGATCTAGACATGTTTCTAAGGGGGTGCTGGACGGAAGGCAGGTCCCTAGGAGACCCTTTCTGAGAAGAAGATTCTTAAAATGCATTTAGCCAATGAGGCCCACATTATTTGGCTGAGTTAATGCCAAATTGCATCTGAATAATAATAATAACCAGAATTATAACACCAGGTAAAGCTGAGCTGATAACATCATCACCACCATTGTTCTTGCATTAATGGTGTCTCCCACCAAGTCATTCTTGTATTATTATTATTTATCGAGGTGAAATTCACATTACACCAAATTAACCATTTTAAAGTGTATCATTTAGTGTCATTTAATCCGTGATGCAACCACTGTCTCTATCAACTTCAGAAACATTTCCATCACGCAAACAGAAAGCCCTCTACCTGGTTAAGCAGCCTCTCCCCATCACCAGCCCCTGCCTCCTGGCCCTCAGCCCTCAGCCCTCAGGGACCACCAATCTCCTTTCTGACTCTGGATTTACCTATCCTGGATATTTCATATAAATGGAATCATACAATATGTGGCTAGACACAAAAGGCCACCCCTTCTGCTGAGCACACTGTTTTCAGGGTTTGTCCACGTGGCAGCCTGTATCGGAACTGAATTTCTTTCCGTGGCTCAGTGGCACTCCCTTGTGTGGCCCTACCACGTTTTGTGTGTCCATTCCCCAGCTGACAGGCATTTGGCTTGTTTCCGCCTTTGGGCTCTTGTGAACGGTGCTCCTACAAACGTGTGCGCACATGGATTTCTTTGAGCCCCCATTGCAGTCTTTTTGGAGTGATGGATTTCTCTCAGCCTCCATTGCAGTCTTTTTGGAGTGTGTGTCTAGGAGCGAGACGGCCAGGTTGTGTGATAGTTCCATGTTCAACTTTTTGAGGAACTGCCACCCTGTTTTCCAGTGGCTGAACTATTTTACGTCCAACAACGCACAAGGGTTCCAATGTTTCCACATCTTCACCAACACCTATTTTCTGGTTTATTTTCGTTCTGTGGGCTATGAAGTAGCTGCCTATTACTTGTATAGATATGTGGCCTTCTGAAATCCATAAGGCATGTGCAGACAGTTGTGGCATGTTGCCTCTGTCCACATGGAAACTGATAAGCAAGAAGTGAAGTGCAAGGGCCCGTGTCTAACCCCAGAGCAGGTGGGCCTGAGACCTGGAGCTGGCAGGCAGCTGGGGTCCTCATATTCCCATAGAGAGGGCAGGCAGGTCCCTGGAGACCAGTGTCATGGGGTCAGGCTGGGGGATGGGCACTGGCGAGAGGCGGCAGGGGGCCAGCTCTAGGGATGCTGTCTGACTTCTGAGAGACACCCCCCATCCACCCATTTCTTATCCCAGCACCTCTGGGCCCTGTTGATGGGGTCAAGTGGCCTCAGTCTGGAAGGCTGAGATTGGAGGGAGGAATGGCAGCCTCCTGGCATCTTGGGTGGTATTTGGAATGCAGACAATGCGAATGGAAGGATGTGTTGTGATTTCTTTTAGGACAACAGGTCCTCTCCTTATTTCCCACCTGCTCCTCTCCACTGCCACTCTCCACCCTTCAGCTCTGCACACCTGGACGGTGAACAGCTGTTCCTGTGCCCGCTGCCTCAGCTCAGCATGCGTGTGCAATGCTAGACGGCCCCCTGCACACAGTGCCCTGGCCGCCTGGCTGCCTTGGGTCAAGGGAGCGTCTCTCGTGGGTGGTCAGGTTCCTCTGGGACATAGGTTCTCCCCTGCACAGTCTTAGCTGCTCCCAGTCAGTGGCATCTACCCTGCTGCGTTTCAGGCTGGTTCTCGCCTCCGTGCATCATTCTGGCTGCGGCGGGCAGAGTTCCAGGTCAGCACCTGGTGTGCATACATCTCCAAGTTCTTCAGCCAAACACAAACTGAGATGTGGCTGTGAGGGGATTTTGTGGGAGTCATTAAGGTCCCAGCTCAGTGGACCCTGATAGGGAGTTTATCAGGTGGGCCTGACCTAAGCAGATGAGCCTTTGAAACACAGAGAGTTTTCTCCAGCTGGTTGCAGAAAAGGAAGCCGGGGGATTCCATGGTAAAAGGGGGATGGGGCAAAGGGGAACTTCTCCACTGGTGGCGTGAAAGTGGAGGGGTCCCGTGGTGAGGAATGTGCATGGTCTCTAGGAGCTGGGAGTGGAGAGCCCAGCTATGCTGCACCTGAGCTTCTGACTGACAGAAAAGTGGCCTTCAGAAAAATGGTGTTGCTTAAGCCCCTGAGCTGGAGGTGTTTTGTTACTCATCAGTGGAATACGCACGCCCGGGTCAGGCGGTGCCTCCTGCCTCCTGCTTCCAGAGCTCTGCAATCCCTCTTGCCTCAGTTGCTTTGCAGGCTGCTCCGCTTGACTGCCGGCCCCAGGAAGGCAAGGCCCCCCATACCAGAGCAGGTGCTTGCTCACTGTAGGCTGGGGAACGAGCTGGCACCTGCTCACACCCCTTCCACTCTCTGCACTACATGGCTGGGCTGGGCATCTGGAGACCTGGGCTGAGTGCGGAGCCCCCACTTTCTACTTGTGTGATCTCCGCCAGCCACCTTGTCATTTTCTGCCTCAGTTCCCTCCTCTGTAAAATAAAAACAGCAACAGGATCCACCTTGAGCACATTTTTTTCATGCCCCGGCACCGAGCGCTGTGCTGACGGAGCCGATGCTGTCACATAACGGGATCAAATGTTCCCAGGACTTTCTGTGTGCTGCTCGCCTGCGCCCTGCTTTCTGGGTGTGTATTCCAGCTTCTGAACTGTATCGAAGTGTCCCAAAGGCATTTTGGGGTGGGGGCACCTCATGGCACCTCACTGATGTGCTCATACCAAATGCAAAAACCAAAACCCACCAAGACTCATTCTGGAATTACCTGCAGTTACCCCAGGCAGCCAGGCTGTCTCAGACCCAGGGCCTCTGCACGCACCATCCCTCTGCGTGGAGCATTCTTTCCTGGGGAGCATGCTCAGCCTTGGCTCCATGGGCTCCTCCTCCAGCCTTCTCCCACCTCCCCTACAGGTCTCCATCAGTTCCCTCCTTGGGGCCGCCCTGGCCCCAGGCTTCCCCTTCCATACCCTCCCTCTGTGCTGTAAGCACCTGCCTGCCAGCCCGCCTGTGGTCCCCACGCCCCCACCTGCACAGTGGTGAGGCAGGACCAGAGCCTCATTCCCTTGTATGTCCCCAGTCTCCCATGGTGCCTGACTTGTAGCAGTTGCTCATGCTGTGATCCACGCATGCAATGGTTGTTCTAGAGCACCCGTGTTAGGCAAGCCAGGCCTCAGGCCTCGTGGAGCCCTGGGCGAGCACTCAGGAGACGTTTGCTGAATGAATGATCAATGAAGGCTCATACTGGGACCAATTAAATGGAAAATATGGAAAAATGTGTGTGCAGCGCGTATGCACGTGTTGTGTATATGTGTGTGGTGTATGCGAGTATGTAGTATGTGTGCGTGTATGCATGTGTGTATATATGCCCGTGGGCGTGATGTGTGTTATATAAATGTGTGTGCAGCGTGTATGCACATGTGTATGTGTGTGGTGTATGCGAGTGTGTGGCGTGTGTGTGTAGACACATGTATGTATATATGTATGTGGGGTGGTGTGTGTATATAAATGTGTGGCGTATATGCACGTGTTGTGTGTGATCTGTGTGTGGTGTGTGTATGCACATATGTGTAGATGTGTGAGGGCATGGTGTGTATGTGTGTCATGCATGCATGTGTTGCATGTGATATGTGTGTGTATGGTATGTGTGCGTGTATGAACATGTATGTATGTGGGCATGATGTGTATATAAATGTGTGTGGTGTGTATGCAAGTGTTGTGTGATGTGTGTGGTGTGTGTATGCACATGTGTGTATGTGTGAAGGCATGGTGGTATGGGTGTGTGTGAATGTATGTGAGGTGTATACATGTGTTGTGTGTGATATACATGAGTGTATTGTGTATGTGTGTGCACGTATGCACATGTGTATATATATATGAGGGTATGGTGTGTATGAATGCATGTGTGTTGTATATGCATGTGTTGTGTGTGATGTGTATGCTGTGTGGTGTGTGTATGCACATGTGTGTATATATGTGTGAAGGTATGGTGTTATGTGTGTGTGAATGTGTGCATGTATGCATGTGTTGTGTGTGATATATGTGAGGACATGGTTTGTATGAATGTGTGTGGTGTGTATGCATGTGTTGTGTGTGATATGTGTGTGCCGTTTGGTGTATGTGTGTATGCACATGTGTGTATATATGTGTGAAAGCATGTTGTTATGTGTGTGTGAATGTGTGCATGTATGCATGTGTTGTGTGTGATATATGTGAGGACATGGTTTGTATGAATGTGTGTGGTGTGTATGCATGTGCTGTGTGTGATATGTGTGTGCTGTGTGGTGTATGTGTGTATGCACATGTGTGTATATATGTGTGAAGGTATGGTGTTACGTGTGTGAATGTGTGAATGTATGCATGTGTTGTGTGTGGTATATGTGAGGACATGGTTTGTATGAATGTGTGTGGTGTGTATGCATGTGTTGTGTGTGATATGTGTGAGTATGTGGTATGTGTGTGTGTGTGGTGTATGTGTGTGTGCATCTATGCGTGTGTGTATATATGTGAGGACATGGTTTGTATGAATGTGTGTGGTGTGTATGCATGTGTTGTGTGTGATATGTGTGAGTATGTGGTATATGTGTATGTGTGTGTGTGGTGTATGTATGTGTGTGTGCATCTATGCATGTGTGTGTATATATGTGAGGACATGGTTTGTATGAATGTGTGTGGTGTGTATGCATGTGTTGTGTGTGATATGTGTGAGTATGTGGTATATGTGTATGTGTGTGTGGTGTATGTGTGTGTGTGTGCATCTATGCATGTGTGTGTATATATGTGAGGACATGGTTTGTATGAATGTGTGTGGTGTGTATGCATGTGTTGTGTGTGATGTGTGAGTATGTGGTATATGTGTATGTGTGTGTGTGGTGTATGTATGTGTGTGTGCATCTATGCATGTGTGTGTATATATGTGAGGACATGGTTTGTATGAATGTGTGTGGTGTGTATGCATGTGTTGTGTGTGATATGTGTGAGTATGTGGTATATGTGTATGTGTGTGTATGGTGTATGTGTGTGTGCATCTATGCATGTGTGTGTATATATGTGAGGACATGGTTTGTATGAATGTGTGTGGTGTGTATGCATGTGTTGTGTGTGATATGTGTGAGTATGTGGTATATGTGTATGTGTGTGTGTGGTGTATGTGTGTGTGTGTGCATCTATGCATGTGTGTGTATATATGTGAGGACATGGTTTGTATGAATGTGTGTGGTGTGTATGCATGTGTTGTGTGTGATGTGTGAGTATGTGGTATATGTGTATGTGTGTGTGTGGTGTATGTATGTGTGTGTGCATCTATGCATGTGTGTGTATATATGTGAGGACATGGTTTGTATGAATGTGTGTGGTGTGTATGCATGTGTTGTGTGTGATGTGTGAGTATGTGGTATATGTGTGTGTGTGGTGTATGTATGTGTGTGTGCATCTATGCATGTGTGTGTATATATGTGTGATATGTGTATGTGGTGTGTGTGTGTGTGCATCTATGCATGTGTGTGTATATATGTGAGGACATGGTTTGTATGAATGTGTGTGGTGTGTATGCATGTGTTGTGATGTGTGTGTGTGCATCTATGCATGCGTGTGTATATATGTGAGGACATGGTGCATGTGTGTATGAATGCATGTATGGTGTGTATGCACGTGTTGTGTATGTGTGTGGCATGATTCCTGCCCACAGTAAAGGGGTGACTACCACTCTCTGACCCTGAGCCCCTCTCTGCCCTACACTCCCTCCTGCACTCTCGCAGCCAGAGGAACCAGCCTGCTTCTGCCCTGTCTCCGTCCACCTCTCCTAAGAAGGAAAATTGGGCATTTTCCCAAAAGGCTCTGCTGGTTTAAAAGCAGTGAGGGGGGAAGGGGGAACTGCCTGCAAATGTCACTTGCAGATGAAATTTCTGAAATGCGAGAGAGACCAAAACAAAAACCTCAAACCAGCCCAGACCCAGCCTCGAGAGGGCAGGCCGGGGCACCCCTCCCCTGCAGTGCCCATTTCTGTGCCAGCCAAGAAACTGCTCTGGTTACAAAGGCTACACTTTCTCAATTTCCTTGACTTAGACTCCAAATTATCCCAAAGGCAGGATGTGGAGTCTCTGAGTGGAAGAACAACCATTCACCTGGCTCTCCTTCCAGGACCTGCTGCATCCAGAGGCTTTCTGAATTTCCACGGATGTGGGGAGGAGCCACAACACAAAAGCGACACCTGGGCTACTGGGGCCCCACACAAACAGCAGGGAATCCCTGGAGCCGCAGCATCCCCGCTCCCACCCAGGAGGCCCAGGCCATGAGCTCTTCTCTTTCCGTGGCCACATTTCACCGGGGAGCAGGTTTCCACCTGGAGCGTGGAGACTGAAGCCAGTGGGAAGGAGGCTCTGGGCACGGGCAGCATTGCAGCCCCAGTGAGAGACCCTTCTGCAGGTGCACACCTGGGTGACGGGCAGAGGGGAGGGGGCTGGAAGGCAGCCCGCCGAGCAGCAGGCCGCGAGCCCACAGGGTCCAGGAAGAGCTCGCACCTGGGCACCCAGCCCGGGCCATCCTTCTGCGGCCTGGCCAGCAGCCACGTGCACTGGCTGCCACAGGGCAGGCGGCTGCCATCCCATCTGCACCTCAGCTGGGGCCTGGGTTCTGTGCCAAGTGGCCCCTACCAGCCTCATACAGGCGGGTAGTGGTGCCCTGGGCAGGTGGCATGGGCTCTGGGGGTAGGAGTGGGGGCATGTAGGGGCTGTGAAGCTGTGTCTCAGGGGCAGCAGGGGCAGGACAGGACCAGACAGAGGGGACCCAGCTGGGTTTGGGCAGCTGGAAGGAAGATCCCCACCAGCTCGGCTGGCCTCAGCCTTGTTATTCTGCCCAGGGTCCACAAAGCCCCCAGAAGAGGCTCAGGCAGGTTCTCAAGGGCCCTCCTGGAGTCCCCTTCAGGGCCCCACTCCTGTCCATATCAGAGACTTGCAGCAGCATTTTCTAATAAAATGCAAATCAGCAATTGCCTTGCTGAAGAACAAGGGGTAAAAAAATCACTGTAAACAAAATCTCCGTTGCCATGGAAACTTAAAAATAGATTGGCCACCCTACCCCCTTCCTTCTGGGTAATGTACAGCGAGTTCCTTCACACCACATTATTATTACTTTTTAATTATGAATAATTTCCTCCTTTCCATAGGAAGATGGATTAACACACAGAACTTCCCCACAAAGCCCCTCAGCATGTATTTCCATACGCAAATGTGGCGGGAGGGTGCCCCGTGCATCCAGGCCACAGGGCGAAAGCTCCACGTGAATCCTTTCCATCCCCCTGGTCTCCCTGTGCTCTCAGCTTCCTAAGCCTGTGTCTGACTGTCCGTCTGGCTGTCTGTTCGCCTGCCTGCCTGCTCCAGGCTGCGGACTCAGAAACAGTAAAGATAAGCCTGGGAGGTCCGGCCTGGCAGAGCTGAGGAACTGCTGTGTGGGGGAAGCAGCAGACCCCCAAGAGGACGGGCACCTGGGAAGACAGCGTGCCCACGGGAGGACTGAACACCCTCTGCGCTCCCGCTGGCGCGAACAGGCTCTGGTGAAAAGATGGGCTTTGTAGCTCCTTGCTGACATCTTTCCATTCAGTCGGGAGGAACCGTGCAGCAACCCCCTGACAGTGGGTCTGGGACGGAGCCCGAGGTGGCAGGAGCCAGGGCAGCGGGAGGGGCTGTCACAGTCCAGCTCCTGTCCCCAGAGGGCTCCTGAGCCTCTGAGGTCCCCAGCTGCCAAAGCACAGGCCTGTTCCCCAGGGCAGCCTCCCCAGCTCACCGCCACGGTCCACATGCGGACGAAGACCCACACCAATCCCAGGGCCACCAGGCTGCGATTTCATCACGGGGTTCTGAGTCCGGGGAGTTCAAGTGACTTCTGAGACCACTTGGGGTACAATCTGCCCGGTGCCACCTACGAGGACCGCCTTTGCCGAGGTACCTGGGCTGAGGCCCAGCAATACCTGGTAGAATCTTTGTATTCGTTTAAGCCCAGATGTGTTCCAAAGAGCCAGTCCCTGGCACACACAGTCCTGCCTTTAGGAGGCTGCCCATGGCTGGACCCTTAGTGATCCCCACATGAAGCAGGGGGCTAAATACTCCAAGGTCAATTTTTTGATTCTGGGGGTCATTCAGAGTACCTCCCCTCCTCCACCCAGGGAGAAGGGGGCACTGTGCACCCCCGAGGCCGACCCTAGCTGCTGTGGAAGAGCTGAGGAAACTTGGAAGGCCTGGACATCTTGGCTCCTGTGTTTCAGCACAGCACACATAGATGGAGGAGAGAGAAGCTCCCTCCTTGTGTGTGGTGTGTGCATACAGGCAGCCCCAAGCTTTCCAAAGCCACTCTGCTGGCTCCTGGGCCCACCAGGGCGAGCAGCTGGACGGCCAAGTGGCAGGACAGTCACACAATCACATGCGGCTCAACTACGACGGGCACACAGGGAGCAGGTCCTCGGAGGGAGGGGCTGGGGCGGAGTCGGCTCCCTGCCTGATGTTTACATGAAACTCTACTTTCATCTGGGCCCTGGGGGAGGCAGAGTCTGTGTGGGTCACAAGGAGGGGTCTCTGCAAAGGGCAGCCTGCACGTGCTGGGGCTGTGGGGGAAGGGAGAGGGACTGCAGGGGTCTCTGAGCATGCCGCAGACCCCAGGGGAGCCCCCCACACACTGGAGCAGGCCCCTCCCACCTCCTCACCTGCAGATGCCCCCAGACTCGGAGAGTCTCTGCTCCCCTCTCCACTGACACGGGCCCCAGAATTCCAGGAGGAGGCTGGAAAAGGCCACACCTGTGCCTCCTTCTGCCCCCTCCTCTTCCTCTCGCCTGCACTCCAGGACCCATGTGGTGCAACAGAGTCCTTCCAGCACCCCCAGGCAGGGCAGGGCTGCGCACAGGTGCCCCTGCAAGGCCAAGGGCTGCCACCTGCACGGACAGGTCTCAGCTCACCTGGGAGGGCCAAAGGACAGCTGGAGTCCCCCCTGGGAGCAGCTAGAATCACCTGCAGCCCTCGGTCAAAGAGTGGACCTGGGGGCAGTTACTGCACTCAGAGCTCCCTCCCTCTTCTGGTCTGAGGTGCTTTGGCTGTGGCCCCTGCCAAACCAGCCCTTCCTGCTCTGCCCACTGCCAAGCCCAAAGCCTTCTCCCTAGCAGGCCCTTCAGCTCTCCTGCTAGGCATAGTATAGGGCAAGGATAGCATCACAGTCCCCGTTCTCACTGTCAGCCCCCACTATCCATCAAGGATGCCCACTGGTTCCAGGATCCAAGACAGCAATGTGGCCCAGGATTTCTGGTGTGGCCCCTGCGATGGGGTGACCAGAGAGAGTGAACACACTCGCCCTCCCACAGGGGCCAGCACGTGAACCCTGGGGCTGATCCCAGTAGCCTCCTATGGGGAGGGAAGCTGCAGGAGAAGTGGAGGCCGGCCCTCCCCGCACCTGCCCCTCCAGGTTGGGATGGGGCTGCCGCTCAGGCTTCAGCAGCTGCTTGGACCTATCTGCCTGGATTGCCGACCCCTTGGTACTGACAAGCGCAGCTGGCTGTTTTGTGACCTTTAGAATCCAAAGCAACACAAATAGAGCAGCCCCCTCCCCATGAAAGTCTGCGGGGCAAACTGTGGGTCCAGGGGATGTGCTGTTTTAGGGATACGGCTCTCCCTCCTGCTGGCTGCACCTGGCTGGCAGGCTAGGCAGGACCCACCTTCCTTACTGGCATCAGAGGAATACCACAGTTGCCTGGTGAGCCCCGGGCCCCTTGGCATGGTTTGCAGCAGGGTTTGCATGGCAGGGAGTGGAAAGGCGGCCCCACCCTGTCCCTGCCGCTCTCCCCAGCTCTGCATAAGGGGCACATCTCTCCTGGCAGTGTGGAAGGGGTAGCCAGGTGTTCTGCCAGGATGGCAGGAAAGGGGAGAAGTGGCTGTGACTTTGCCTACGTCATCTGTACAGGCTGAGGGAGAGGAGAGAATATAACAGAGGCAGAGAAGCTTCTCCTTGCTTCCTGTGAGAGTCTCTCAGCCCCTCAGCCTCTCCCAAAACCCCTGGTCAGAGGCAGAATACTCACTCCTGCTCAGGGGCGCCTCAGCTGAAGCTCTCAGGAAAGAAGGGGCCTGGCTCTGCAGTCCTTGAGGACATCAGAGAAGACACCCCTGGCCCTGTTACAATCCCTTCCAGACAGCACCAGCGACCTGGCTTGTCCCTGGGTGTTGAAAAGTAGCTGTTCCCCCACAGCCTTTCTTTCTCAGAGGAACATGCCCAACCAGGGAAGAGTCCTGACTACAAGCCAATGGGCTGCCCGATACCCATTAGGATGGCTGCTATCAAAAGCACAGAAAGTAACAAGGTGTTGGCGAGGGTGTGGGGGAGTTGCAACCCTCATGCATTGCTGGTGGGAATGGAAGATGGCGCCGCTGCTGCAGAAAAGGAAGGTTTGGCGGTTCCTTAAACAATCAGATGGAATTGCCATATGGTCAGCAACCCCGCTCCTGGGTACAGCCCCGAGAGAACTGAGAGCCGCAACTCCAACAGAGAAGTGCACTTCGTGTTCACGGCAGCGTCACTCGCAATAGCCACACGGGGCGGCAGCCCAGTGTCCGCGGATGGACGAATGGAGAAACAGAATATGCTCCATCCACAGAGGGAATATGGCCAGCCTTACCATCCGCAGAGGGAATATGGCCAGCCTTACGGGGGAGGAAATTCTGACACACACAACATGGAAGAACCCTGAGGACATGACGCTGAGTGAAGTAAGCAGTCACAACAGGACAAATCCTGTGTGAGTCCACTCATATGAGGTCGTTAAGAGTCATCAGATTCAGAGACAGAAAGTAGAATGTAGATGCCAGGGGCTGGGAAGAGAGGAAGGGGGCTTCATGTTTCCTGGGGACAGAGCTTCAGGTTAGAAAGATGAGAACATTCTGGAGATGGATGGTGATGGCCACACAACAAGGTAATGTACTTAATGCCACTGAACAGTGCACTTAAAAATGGTTAAGATGGTACATTTTATGTTATGCATATTTTACCACAACGAAAAAACGTTTTTTCCAGTCGCGGGGATGTACATGTTCCATCCAGCTGCCTAGTCCTCCCTCCTTGCACACCCACCCATGCACACGCGTGCACATGCTAAAAGTTGGCCACGTTCTTCCTACAGCAAAAGAAAGGTACCTGCCCCCAATTTTCCCTCCATTAGATAATCTCCTTGAGCAATTTTATAAAGAAGGATCCACACCGTGCCAAGCGAGAAAGCCGTGTGTGTCAGCCAAGAGCCTGCAACCTCTGGCCAAGAGCAAGAAGAAAGGCACAGACATAGATGCTCAGACATGGGAAGGTGGTCAGTCGTGGGGCCAAGTCTCAGGCCAGCATCCCAGCTTAGGGATGCTTCTCAGCAAGGAGATCTGGGAGAAAATCAGGAAGTGGCAGACTAAGACCAAGACAGAGAGGGATGGATGTGGCTGTGCCAAGTGCCCTGGCATCCCCCAAGTCTGGGTGGCAAATCCACTCTCCTTAGACTTGCTGCTTGAGAAGGAGGTTTGGGAGAGGAATTCCTTCCCAAAAAGTGAGGGAGGACATGGCACGGAAGACCCAGCCCCTTCCCATGCGGCGTGGTACCAGGCTGTAGGTTTGAGGAGATGGCACCCTTCTCTGTGCTAGCTCAGACTGGGTCACCACCCAGCTACAAATGTATCCTTATTTAATTTATAGCAATTATACTCACATTCTGCTAGACAAACAGATTTTACAAGCCCTCAGTTAAATGTGGATAATTACGTCTGCTGGTGTCGAGGGACTGTATCGTCCAAGCTCAGGAGGAAGCGTGGCATCCTGAGTCCTCCTAATGCTGTAAATTAGCAGGCAACATTCCCATGGCAGCTAAGCAATTATCCACGATTTCATTTTTCCCCACCCCCCCTCCTCACCTCTGTGGGCTGCTGGGCCATGCCTGTGCACACATGTGTGTATGGATGTTTCAGGCATACGTGGCTGGGAATGGCTCATCTGTCTCTCAAGCTACTAAGATGCCTTTTCCCCGTGAGAGGCCTCTCCCCGTGTTGGGATGCCACCCACTGCTCTGTGCTCTCCCGTGCCAACCTTTCTCCTGAAAATGGCCGTCATCAGAGAGGTTTCCAGAAAACCAAAGATGAGCCAAAGCCTCACCACTGCCAAGACCTACGTCTTGGCAGGGTTCTTGCAGATGCAGGAGGTCAAACAGGAGCTTCGGAAGTGCACAGCAGGCAACGAGGACCACCCAGTGCTCACAATGTTTGCCTGTGTGCATGTGCACACACGTGTGCACAAAATTCAGAGGCACTCAGGCGCTCCGAGGTTCACAAATGCCTGAAGCTCTGCCACTTTTACATAGGGCAATCTTGGGGAAGCTCCTTCATCTCCGGACTTCAGCATATTCATCTCTAAACGGGAGAAGTGATACCTACCTCCCACCTGCAGTCCCCCTCACAATGTGGTTGTGAGATCATACGCAATGAAAAATAGGAAAGCATTTTGAAACACACAAAGCACCAACGAAATCAAAGGCAGGGCTGCACCTGTGATTTCTGGGTGCCCTGGTGTCTTGGCATCCTCTCCTCGAGCAGACTCATGAGTGCTGTAAGATGGTTAACAGGGGCCAGGCACGATGGCTCACGCCTGTAATCCCAGCACTTTGGGAGGCCGAGGCAGGCAGATTGCCTCAGCTCAGAAGTTCGAGACCGGCTTGGGCAACACGGTGAAACCCCGTCTCTACTAAAATTCAAAAAATTAGCCAGGCATGGCGGCGTGTTCCTTTAGTCCCAGCTACTCAGGAGGCTGAGGCAGGAGAATTGCTTGAACCCGGGAGGCGGAGGTTGCAGTGAGTTGAGATCATGCCACTACACTCTAGCCTGGGCAACAGAGCAAGACTCTGTCTCACAAAAAAAAAAAAAAAAAAAAAAAGATGGCTAACAGGTGTGCCTTTTAAGCAAATCTGATGTTTAAAAAACACAAATTGGCTGGTGAGTCACTTTACAAAAGGTCCCTTTAACGTGGAAATGGAAAGTTTCTGAGTGCATTTCAAATCTACTGCCATTTTTAAAAATACTTGTTTATCTACAAGTTTCTCAGAACATATGTACAGCACCAAGTCAGGGACTCCCAATTAGATCGCCCACGAAGGGAGCATGGGAGGAAAGTGTGAGTCAGCGGCCCCAGGGCTGCTGGGCGGAGTCCTCTGCCAGCCAGCCTGCTAGAGTCCCCTGGGACCTTCTCCCTCCACAGCCATGTCCAGGCTCTGTCCAGCACCTAGGTCTTCCCCCACCCCAACCCAGGAGAAGGGGTCCACGTTCTCACAGGGGTCTCCATGGCACCACCGTTAGCAGGCAGGGCAGGCCTGGGGGAGGGAAGTATACGGGAACTGCTTTGCCTCCCAGCCACTGCTCTGCAGCTCAGAAGCTCGGCCACCAGAGGGGAGGGTGGAGGAAAGAGGCCTTGCCATGAGGAATCTCACCCCTGCCACAGGAGGGTCAGGCCTCTGCCCTCAGCTTCTAGGAGGGGATGTCTAAGCCCCTGGAACGGCCTACTGATGAGTGTCTTTATTTACTCAGGGTCTTGGTCTAGCCAGGAAGTAACAATGTGATGTGGGGGCTGGGCTGGGGTCTCACGGGATCAGCTGACCTCTAGAAGGCCTGGAGACTCAGGTCAGCCATGGACACCTCCCAAGCCGCCGTGGTGAAGCCAGTGAAGACTCGGGCATGGAGGCCGAGGGGCTTCCCTGCTGGGTGAGCCTCCCCAGGTGGGTCGAGGGGCTTCCCTGCTGGTGAGCCTCCCCAGGTGGGTCGAGGGGCTTCCCTGCTGGTGAGCCTCCCCAGGTGCTGTCAAACATCAGTGCCGGGAAGATGATACCGTCCTGGCTCTACAGCAAAGGGCAGGATGCTCCGTGCCCTAATCTACAGACCTCCATGACCTAACCTCCACGGCCGCTTCTCTCAGCTGGTTCCACCCTGTGTCTTTTAGCCGTAATGAACCCTGAGCGTGAGAACCATGACTGCCAGGCTCCAAGGTCCTCTAGTGAACGGCCGGGGCCTGAGAGTGGTTCTGGAAGCCTCTACGCTTGAGGCTGGTGTCAGAAGTCAGGCTGCTTGAAGTGGATGGCCCCCTCAATGTGGAAGGAGGCTGGGCCTGGCTGCCTGCCAAGCCTAGGGGCCTCTCCAGACCCCATGGGCCACAGCCACTGGCAGGACAGCAGCTCTCAGCCCCTCCCCCTGAAGAAAGCATGTGGGGAGGGACAGGGCCCAGGGCCTCTCCCGGACAGGAGGCGAGGCTCAAATGACCCATGCTGGCAGTGGGTGACAGGAGGGGGCCCCAGAAGTTGAGGACACAAGGAACATGGACCCCTGACCAGGGCATGCAGAACCCCAGGGGTGCACCCAACGCGGTCACCATAGGACCAAGCAAGATGACGCAGGCCCCTGGAAAGCCTGAGACTGGGGCAGCAGCCATGCTCTCTCCTCCTGTGGTGGGGAGGTCCCCTTGAGGCCTTGGGAGAAGGGCAGAGAGAGAGAAGGGGAAGGAAGTGATTAGGTGCTGGCAGGCCCCATGAGGGTGGCCCAAGAGGCTCGCAGGTTCCAGGTACTCACTTCCCACTCCAAGCTGCCTGGTCCTCAGCAACTGGCCCCATGTTCCACAGGCTCAGCAGCTCCCAACAGAATTCCAACTGCTGCCCAGACGAGATGAAGAGGGGGCCTTGCCGGCTGCTGGCTTCCAGCCTCATGGGGGACAGAGGCACCCAGGGAGGGGCAGAGAGGGGAGAAGAGCATTGAAGGGGCTGAGAGAGGCGGGACTTGGAGCCTGGGGAGAAGGGTGTGGGCTGGGGAGGGAGAGGTCCTGAGAAGGCCCTCTGATGATAGCTCCTCTGGAGAGGCAGAAGGGAGACAGGGAGACAGGGGGAACC
Source organism: Pongo abelii (assembly GCF_028885655.2). NCBI lineage: Eukaryota > Metazoa > Chordata > Mammalia > Primates > Hominidae > Pongo > Pongo abelii. Next base: position 94,866,173 of record NC_072004.2, read on the forward strand.
GTGTGCAGACAGCAGTTGGGGCGGGCATGCGAGGAGGGCTGGCCCCCCACAGCGGCAGCACAGCATCGTCTTCCTGGTAAACCATCCCATGGTCTCGCTGGCAACTGTGACCAAGATGCCCACCCCCCCCCCACACACGTTCAACCCCTCCCTCCGTCCTGTGCTGCCACAGCACCCCCACTGCCTCCCTGTGCCCTGCCCTCCCCACCAAGGGCGCAGAGGGCCGGCTTCACACTCAGGCCGGTGCCTCCAGGAAGCCCAGGGGGTCACCTGCCCGAGCCGGCTGCTGAGGGCTCTGCGTTTCACCCAGGGCTTCCCGGCCCAGGCTGCTTCCTCTGTCCTCCCACTCCCTACACACCCCTTCATCTGCGGAAGCTGCCAGGCAGACACTCGGTCTGGGCAAGGCCCAGGGTCCAGCAGCCTTAGGCTGGGCAGGACCAGGCTGGGCGGATGCTGGGTCTTCACCCCGGCCGTGCTCCTGTCTGCCTGGGCACAGCGGCGGGAACCCAGAGTGCACCCTGGCTCTTTCTTCTCCATCACCACCTGTTAGGGTTTAAATTGTGCCCCCTCCCCAACTTCATATGTTGCAGCCCTGACGCCCCTGTGTAGCTGCATTCGGAGGTGGAGCCTATAAGTAGGTTATTAAGGTTCAGTGAAGTCACAGGGACCCTCATCGGATGGGATTGATGCCCTTATAGGAAGAGACAGCAGGGCGATATGCACTCTCTCTTACTCTCCCTCTGTCTCCCTCTCTGTGTTTCTGTCTCTCTCCAGGGGTGCACAGAAAAGGCCATGCGAGGTCGTAGGGAGAAGGTGGCATCTACACCGGAAAGAGTCCTCACAGGCACGCGACAGGCCGGTCCCTGCGACGGGACTTTGGGTGCCCCGTGTGCCACGAACTCCCTTCTTTCTGCCTCCAGCCCCAGTCTCCTTCCAGACTCCAGACTCTTGGGTCCAGTGGCAAATAGTCACCCCCACCAGAGTTTTCAAAGGCGTCACATGTCCAAAACCAAACTCCTCATGCCCTGCGGTCTCCCCGTGGAAGCTGCATCTTTCCAGGTTCCCAGGCACAAGTTCTTGACGTTGTCCTCGATTCCTTGACCGTCCTCGCCATGCCCCCATCGACCAGGACGCCAGGATGATTCTGCTTTCAACACTTGTGCAGATTCCGCCCCACAGACCCCAACCCCACCTCCGCTGTGTTTCGGCACCACCACCTCCACTGGACGTCTGCTGTCTCTCTACCTCCGTGCCCATCCCCCGGCTATTCTCAGCACAGCAATCAAAGGGATTCCTTTAAAATGGAAGTCATATCCTGCCAGCGCTGCCGGTACCCAGCACCTAGGGTTCTCTGTTCTCTGCTATCTCCCACAAGTCGTTCTCAAACACCGCCGCCTCTCCATGCTGGACACTGCCCCCTGTGCAAACGCAGCCCCCACCCCTTCATCCCATTTGCTTTTTCCCAGGAATGCCTGCCCCCTCTGACCGCCCAGTGGCCATAGACAAGGTCAGCTCAATACATACTTGTTCAAGGAACGGACAAGGAACAAGCCCAGTAGAGTCGCTGCCGGGCAGGGCTGTCCATCAGCAAATCCCCTTGCAACTTCTCCATCGTCCACGAAGCTCTTGGTGACCCTGTCCTGGATGCCCAGTCCAGGCGCACACTCAATCACTGTGCTACCCAGAGCACGCCAAATGCCCCCAGCTCCCTGAGGCCTTTGCAGTCACTATGTCCTCCACCCGGAATACCTCCCTCTTCTCCTGTCTTGGCAAGGGCCAGCCAGCCTGCAGCCCTAGCCCAGGCACCGCTTCATCCAAGGAGACTTCTCTGGCTCCTCGGTCAGGGTTAGGATCCCCTTCTGTGGGCACCCTCTATGCACCCTCACTCACCCCATACCAGGGTGCTGCACAGCCTTCAGCCCTCCCTGTTGCCTGCTCACAGCAGAAGCTCCCTGCAGCCAGGGGCGGGTCTTGTTCACCCCTCTCCCCAAGTGCAGAGCGGAATCCTCCAGGCAGTACATTATGTGATGAATGAACACACAGTAGGGGCTCTCCCAGCACAGGTGGCTTGGGAATCACAGCCTGTCCGGGCCCCCGGCCCGTCCCAGGAGCACAGGGGTGAGCGCCTCTCCCTCGGCACTGACCGGGGGATGGACAAGGAAGTCCACAACCAGGGAGCCCCTGCCCCCAGAAGTGAAGCTGGGGCTTGGCAGGAAAGAACAGCTGGCCAGGCTGGCGGAGCCTGCCCCAAGGTCCCCCCGCTCCCCCCGCAACTGAGCTCTCGACTCTCAGCGGCCATAGGCCCTGCCACCTGCCAGCCATGCTCTTCCTGTGAAATTCTCTCCAGCTCGAGTCACCACTGGCCTGGGGCTTCCTCCTGTCTCCAGGGTGGCACCCACTGAGTCTCGTTGACTAGGACCATCCCCTCCCCAGGCTTCCAAGGGCTCAGTCCAGCCCTGGTTCTCCTCTCCCCTCTGTCCTCAGGCAGGTCTGTGGCTCAGGAGGACCTGCCGACAACAGCCACAGTCTTCCCCCTTGGGCCCGGCCAGAGCTCCAGCTGCCGCCTCATGTCCTTCCTGGGGTCATCCTTTGGGATCCTCAAACCTGGCCTGCCTGGACGGATGCTGGTGTCCCCTGACTCGTCCCATCTCTGCTCCTGGAAGGCAGCCCCTACCCATTTAGTCACCAAAGCCCCTCCCCACCATGGTCAACTGTCTGCAAGTTCCCAGAGGGAGACGCATTTCCCTGTGACCTCTGCTGTGCTCTGACACCCTGCGCCAGCCCCACCCTGTCGCCGGATGGCTCGCTGTTTAACATGTATCAGGTGACACTCACGCCCTGCTAACCCCTCCGAAAGCTTCCTGGTTTTGGAAAATAAAATCTGTGCTCCTTACCCAAGGCCTGTTGTGCCCCACCCTCCTCTCTCACCTCCTCTTGCTACACTAAACCCTCCAGGAGCATGAGCCTCTGTCAGCTTCTAGAACATTCCCAGATCCTTCTGCCCAGGCCACTGCACCCTGCAAACCCCTCTTCCTGGAGCACCTTCATCCAGGCCTAACTCTGTCCTGGCTGGTTCTCATCCCTGAGGCCTCAGCTCCCTCTGAGTGCCCCGAGCAAGTCCCCTCTGCAGTAACCCTCTGCAGTGGGGAGGGCCCGGGGGGGCTTGTGTGGCCCCAGTGCTCACTGGGAACCCACAGTGTGTAGCTGAGCATGGAGTCAACCCCCTGGGGCCCCAACAGCCTTCTTGGTTACTGCGTGACTTCCTCCCCAGGCGGCACTGCACTCCTCAGAGGAAGGAGGCACCTCCCACCCGGACTGGAGCCGTGTCCACAGCTGCCAAGGACGGTGCCCTAAAAGATCCTCACTTCCTTCAGAGGGGAAAAGCCCGAGATATCCGGGAGACCCAATAGGACACATCAGGGGCCACGGGGTAAATAAAGAGGGAGTTTCCAAGGTAGACCCTGCTGAGCTGTGCACTTGGGATCAACCTTGGGGCAGCACTCACAGCCAAGGGACGGACAAAGCAAGGAAGGGGGAGAAGACAGGAGGGCCACGAATCCCGACTTAGAAGGCAGCAAGAGCAGAGGGAGCAGTGAAGGGACAGAGCGGGAGACTGGGGGCCCGGGGGGTTCCGAAAGACACCGGACAGTTCCAGTGGAGATGGGGAGGGCAGGAGGAGAGGATGGGGGGAGGAGAGGACCAGGAATGGTGAGGGCGGAGACCCCTTCCAGGGATCTTGCTGCAAAGAGGGGCGGGCACCAGGCCTACGCCTGGGAAGGCGGTGCGAGGCGACGGCTCTCGCCGCAGTGGGAAGGAAGACAGATGCGGTGACCAGTGTGACACTGGAGGAATCACGGAGAATGGGGAGGAGGAGAGAGCAAGGCTGCGGGATTCACGGCCTGGAGCCCGGGAGGAGAGGGAGACACAGCCCACAAGCAGAACCAGGGGCTTTTGGCAAGAGTGAGTAGGCGGGCACGGGTGCTGGTGGGCTGGGTTTGAGGGGAGAGAGGAGCAGAAGGGCTGGTTGGGGTGTGAGGACTTTCAGGGCCAGGTCGTGGGGCCCACCTTCCCGGCAGCATCCCAGCCCCTTGTCACACTTGTCCCATGCAGGCAGGGCCCAGAGGGGAGGCAGACAGTTGAGGATGGCTGTCGCAGGTGCTGTGAGAGGAGGTGTTCTCATGAACGCGCCATGTCTTTCTTGCTCAAACAGTAAATAAAACCGCAGGGGCCGGGGAACAACCCACATTCTAAACTGGTATCCCTGAGAGATGACAACAATGAAGAGCCAACGGCAGGCAGGCCAGGAGCACTCGCGACACAGTGCTCTGTGGTTCCAATAAGACTTTGTTTCCAGCCAATGGGGCAGGCACCTATCATCTTCGTTTTACCAGTAAGGGAACTGGAGTCCAAAAGTGAACTGATGAAGCCTCGGTGTGAACCCCAGAACTGCCCTGGCCCACAGCTTGACTTACTTGTCCAAACCCCACCTCATTTCCAAATTTTGGAGGGGACAGCACATCTCTATTTACTTTGGGGTGTTTTTTTTGTTTTGTTTTGTTTGTTTGTTTGTTTTTGCTTTGAGACAGAGTTTCACTCTTGTTGCCCAGGCTAGAGTGCAGTGGTGTGATCTTGGCTCACTGGAACCTCCACCTCCCTGGCTCAAGGGATTCTCCTGCCTCAGCATCCCAAGTAGCTGGGATTACAGGCATGCGCCACCATGCCCGGGTAATTTTGTATTTTTAGTTGAGATGGGGTTTCATCATGTTGGCCAGGCTGGTCTTGAATTCCTGACCTCAGGTGACCCACCCGCCTCAGCCTCCCGAATTGCTGGGATTACAGGTGTGAGCCGCCACACCTGGCCCCAGAGTCCCTTTTCTTAGTTTATTTATCTGCAGAAGCAGGGAACTGGCTCTGATGACCTGCAGACCCTCAGCTACCACCGGTCCCGAAGCTCTCTACATCCTCAGTTCTCCAGGTATGGTGCTCGGAGCAGTAGCTGTGCCTCCCCTTAAGCTGGTAAGAGATGCAAACAGGGGGCCCCTGCCCAGAAGGGCCCACTCAGAGTCTGGATCCTGATGTGTCCGGGGAAGCAATGCAGCTAGGGAGGCTCCATTCCACATCACCCAGCACCATCTCAGGGACCTTGCTCTAGGGAACGGAGCAGCTGAGGCTCTAAGGTCCTGGGAGATGTCCTTTGACCCTGTTGGTAGACAGGTCCCTACACAGTTGGGCTGGAGGGAAGCACCCCTGTCTCTGAGGGGTGACTGCAGGGGGCCTTCCCGGGCTGTGCCTGCTCCTTGCAACACTGATCTTGCAAGATTTCCCACAAACCAGGGGAGCTGTGGGGCCAAATACGCTTGGGAACTCAGCCAGTGATTTTGCCTTGTGGTTGCTCGTGATGAACACTGTCCCATCAAAGGCACCAAGAAAGTGTGGGCAGAGCCCACTGCACCTTCCTTAACAGCATTTCTCACTCTTAACCATGGAGACTCTTGTTAGGACACAGCTAAGACCCCCGAAGAGGGACCCTGTTGGGGAAACATCCTGAGATAGGAAGCGCAATGAGCAGAGAAGGCAGAGGCTCCTCATGGCACATCCACTCACACCATCTGACAAACCCCACCTGCACACGCACACATGCGCACACACATATTCACAACATGCACGCACACATGAACATACATGTAGACATGCACATATGCACACATGAACACGTGTACACACACATGCACACACAGGTGTGCACATGTGTACACACTTCCCTGAGGATGCTTTGCCTCCCAGCCACTTCTTTTCCAAAGCAGCTGTTGACTGGGCCCCATGCCCCCAGCAGATGGAGCTGGGCCTGCTGGTTACGGCTGGCACTTCACCTGATGTGGCCACCACAAAACCATGGCATCCCCACACTCCCTCCTCCTGTACAACTGAATGTCCAGGTCGACCCCCACACTCAGCCTTAAGAAATGGGCCCACAAGGCAGCCACTGTGCTGAGACAGACTCCGCCTGAAGCAGTATCCTCGCTCTCCTCGTTCCCTCCCTCTCTGTCCCTTAAAGGTGCCTGGTGCACTGTAGGTGGCTCCTGGGTGTGGCACCAGCACAAACCCTCCCATCTCCACAGTCACACCCTGAAGTCACAGTTCCCCTGGAGCCCCTGCAATGAGGGGAGGTGAGGGAGGGCAGGTGCCATGGGGGAGCTTACGAGGCAGGACGGCCTCCTGCAGACCCACCCTGGTCTGGGAGCCACTCTCCACCTGTGTCTGCCCCCGCCCAGCCTACGCATCCAGGAACAAGTCCAGGGACACGGCATCAGGGCAGAGCCAGCTCCACTGATGGGGCCTAGAGCCCTCTTAGGCTGGTCTCAACTTTCTACTTGTCCCTAACACGGGGCTGCTGTCCCCTGTACATCACCACAGCCATGCCAACCCACAGGTGACCCACGGGCCTTCCTGCTTTCCTCTGGTTCCCTGAGCCGCACCCACAAAAAGCCTCCGACAGCCTCGGGAGGCAGAGATACGGTCTGCTCTGATTTCACCAACGCCCATGTCCACAGCCCCGCTGGTAGAAGCCATGGTGGCAGTACCTGTGATGCTCACATCCCCAGCAGGATGGGGCCTGTGCCATCCCCAGCCCAGGACAGAGGGTAGGTGGCACTCCCTGCTCCACCGGGCTCACCTTCTCAGAACTAGCAGTGGATTACTGATGGGTAACCATTGGTCTAATTTCTGTCTGTATGAATTTAACTGTTCTAGGGACCTTGTATAAGTAAAGTCATATAGTATTTGCGCAGTATACTGGAGCTTGCCCTTGCTCCACGGCCAGAGTTCCCGGAGCGGCTGGCTCCCTCTTCGCTCCAGGTCCCCCCTTCCAGCGCTTCCTTCACCGACTCTTCCCCTACCAGTGACTCCCCCAGAAAGACTCATCCTCCTTGAGATTCTCCCCTACCCAGACCCTCTCCTGCTGCTGTTGATGCCAACAGCATCTCTGCCAAAGCAGCCCCAGGTCCACGTGCTGTGCACACGTGTGCAGAGGCACACACGCTCACACACGGCTGTGGAGCACGCTCCTTGCAGCCTCTTCAGAGACACCAGCACAGAGCTTGGCGAGGCCTTGGAAGGGCATCCTTGACCCTCTGTGAGGAGAGGCAGTGGCCAGTGACCACACACCCACACAGAGCCTTGTCCACCCTGAGGGGCCCTGGGATGGTCATGAGTCCCATCTTTGCCCATATGGGAGAGGAACAGAGGAGGAAACCGGAAGAAGAAATGCTTGAAGACCTCAAATGGGGACTGGCAAGGTGGGGTGGCAGCAGGTGACAGGAGGAGAAGAGACGCAGGCAGAGGGTGAGTCCAGCAGGCTGGGCAGGAGGAGGGAGGCCACGCCGTGGACCGGGCCAGGGTTTGTATTTACGGTTACCTCTCACTCGGTCTCAGGGGCGGCACCCTCACTAAGAAGCTCAATGTGGTGCCGGCTGCCGGCAGCTGCCAAGGTTGGGTCCTCAATGGGGCACCTGGGGAGCCCAGGGGAGCCTGAGCAGGCCTGAGGTCACACCTGGGCCAGTTGAGACACTGACTCTAATTCCCACAGTCCTGCCACCCAGAAACTAGGAGCTCCATTTTACAGAAGACAAAACCGAGGCCATAGGAATCAATGACTCGGGGCCACATGCTTCCTGACTGAGATCCAGGATCTGACGCCAGCTGCGCTGGGCTCCAGAGCCCAGCACCCCTACATTTGTTCTTCTTTTGGGAGGAAGCGGAGGGTTTGCAGTCTTTGTTCTATAAATTCGTGGTTCTGCTCAATTTGGGGCCTGTGCTTGAGGACCTGACTTTGGCCTGGGAGTCCTTGACCTCTGCGAATCCAGAAAGGAAAGTGGGTGGGACGACAAAGGATGCAAGCCCCCAGCACATCAGAGAGTCCAGGCAGGGGGCTGCCGAGGCTAGAGGCGGGAGCCTGGTGCTTCACCTAGCTCCCTGGAGACATCAGCGCACCAACCCAGCTCTAGGATTGAGTGATTTCCCCCAGCGTTGCACTCAGACCGCAGGGGCCAGCCAGCCGTCACTTTGAAGATGACTTCAGAGAGAAGGTGTTTGATTTCAACAATAGCCCAGTCGCTGCGAGAGCCATTGTTTTTACAATAGCAAGAAAAATTCTTAGGAGAGTGAACCTGTCTAAAACATCTTCCAAAAAAAAAAAAATAAATAAAGCAGGTAAGAAAAAAAGTAGAAAATAGACTCAAACATAACATGCCTGAAAATCCTTCAACACATCAGTAAATGGAAAACCCTTGCCTACAGTTAAGGAGGCTTCCCAAACTATAGTTCATTTAACTGTCCTTTTAGGAGTCTCTTAATCAGAAAGGTGATTTCAGTATCAAATACGCTTTTGAAAGTACTTTTGTTTCTAAACTATAAATAGTATATGCTTTTTATACTGTGCTCGACAAATGTTATTATTATTGTTTGAGACAGAGTCTCGCTGTGTCACCCAGGAGGAGTGCAGTGGCACCATCTCAGCTCACTGCAAACGCCGCCTCCCAGGTTCAAGCAATTCTCCTGCCTCAGCCTCCCGAGTTGCTGGGATTACAGGTGTGCAGCACCACACCCAGCTAATTTTTGTATTTTTAGTAGAGACGGGGTTTCACCACGTTGGCCAGGTTGGTCTCAAACTCTTGACCTCAGATGATCCACCCGCCTCAGCCTCCCAAAGTGCTGGGATTACAGGCATAAGCCACCACACCCACCCTGTGCTCAACAAATATTATTTCTGATCTGCCAACAGACTCTCATAAGATCACTGGGCATGAAGTAAAAACGGACACGCTCAGAGCCCCATGTTCAGATTGCTGCCTGTGGACATCAATTTTACCAGAAAGCATGTCTGACAGGTGCCAAAGATTGGAAATTCATTGGTCTCTGTGGCCAGAAGAACAACTTCAAGTTTCCCAGATCAAACCAGAGAATCATTCCTTACAGTTAAGTCTAAAAACATGAGGTCAAGCCCGATCGGTGATCATGGGTATTGCACATGAAAAGGATCGGGGAATCCAGGGCCCAGCTGAGGAACACGAAGGTGTGAAATGGAAATGTTAAACACGCGGTCTGTTCTCACTGCAGTGGTTATGTTCCACAAAGACCTCTCAGACACTGACTTTACAAATACTGAACCATTTTTCCTAGGGGAAAACGCATGGTTACGTTCCCAAGAGCCTCTGGCCACATTTTCTTTTTTTGAGACGGGAGTTTCACTCTTGTCCCCAAGGCTTGAGTGCAATGGTGCAATCTCGGCTCACTGCAACCTCCATCTCCTGGGTTCAAGCGATTCTCCTGCCTCAGCCTCCTACTCTGAGTAGCTGGAATTACAGGTGTCCCCCCTCCCCACCATGCCTGGCTAATTTTTTTTTTTTTTTTTTTGAGATGGAGTCTCACTCTGTCACCAAGCTGGAGTGCAGTGGCACCATCTCGGCTCACTGCAACCTCTGCCTCCTGGGTTCAAGCGATTCTCCTGCCTCAGCCTCCTGAGTAGCTGAGATTACAGGTGCCTGCCACCATGCCTAGCTAATTTTTGTATTTTTAGTAGAGACAGGGTTTCACCATGTTGACCAGGCTGGTCTCGAACTCCTGACCTCAGGTGATCCTCCTGCCTCGGCCTCCCAAAGTGCTGGGATTATAGGCATAAGCCACAGCGCCCGGCCCACATTTTCATCAACTGAACAAACATATCTCTGAACCATTACTATCTTAAGTGTACAGTCAGTGGCATTTGGAACATTCGCCTTGCTGTCCAGCCATCGCCACCTTCCATCTCCAGAATGCTTTTATCTTCCCAAACTGAAATTCTGTCCTCATTAAACACTAACTCCCCAATCACCCTCTCTCAGGCCCTGGTAACCACCGATGTAATTTCTGTCTCTATGAGTGTAACCGTTCTAGGGACCTCGTCTAAGTCATACGGTGCTGGTGCTTTTAGGTCTGGCTTCTCTCACGGAGGCATCATGTTTTCTGGCTTGATTCATGCTGTGTATTCTGTGTCAGGATTTCCCTCATTTTCGAGGCTGAGTAATATTCTCTGGCACAGACAGACCACATTTTGTTTCTCCATTCATCTGTGGCTGGATGCTTGGGTTTTCCACCTCTTGGCTCTTGTGAATAACGCTACTATGAACCGAGTGTGCACGTATCTCGCCCATACCCTGCTTCCAACCCTGTTGGGTGTATACCCAGAAGTGGGGTTGCTGGGAGAGCCTTTTAAAAGATTGTTTCATAGAATCAAGCATCTCCATGGAGCTTCACTTCTTGGGCCAGGCTGCAAAAGCCAGCTTGGCTCATGGAGGAGCTGACCATACCCACATCAGTCACCTGGGTTGGTGGGATGTCTGGAAATGCCACTGGAAACACGTGTTCACTTCCCAAGGGTCATGAGCAGCCTTTTATTTGTGTGCAACCTGTTTTGTTAAAAAAAATCTGCCTCATTTGTTTGAAGTGGAAACAAAGAACAATTAATTAATTTGTTAATTATTCTTCCCTCCTTCTCATGCACACTGGTATCAAAGGCCCTGTGTCCCAGATGTGAAGGGAATGGGTTCATTTACTGATGAGAAACCAGGGAGATGCCCTAAGGCAGACAAAGGGGGGGAAAAGAAAGCTAACGTGGTACAAGCTTTCAAAAAAGAAGACAATGTAATTGGAATGATCCTAGAAATTCTGCCAGCTCCTCCTTAGTATTCTTAGTAAAACAAGTGGGTCTGTAGGACAAGTGCCACAGCTCGCGAGGCTGGGTCCCTGAAGATCAGTGTTTTACACTTAACTTGGTGAGAGCATGAAAGACGTCCTTAAGTAAAACGTTTAGAATCTGGTCGCTCTCCTCCCTCTTCTCTTGCTCCTCCTACCCCAGCATTAATTAACTAGTCTCGTTTTCTCTCCCTCTCCCAGCACAGACTCCAGGTTACATCTTCATCCTGGTGGTGTTGGTGTGGTTGGCAAGCTTGCCTGTGTCACCACCAACACCAATGGGACACAGACGTCTCTGCTGGGAGACACGGTCACTCAGACACTCAGGGCCAGGAGGGTCCAGGTGCCATCAGGAAAATGGTGTGAGTCACCTCACTCACATCCTCTGTTCCCGGGGCCACCCTCGGAGAGGTCCCGCCCTGGTCTCTGGGCCAGGGCTCCCTCACCACAGTCCTACCCCTACCTCAGCTACCCAGGTTTTAGGCCAGTTGATCTGGACATCCTGCCCATACCTCTGTCTTTTAGGCAGATACAAAATCTAAGTGTGGGAGAGGGGGCATTGTTCCCACTTCTGTCATGTGACTTTGCATTCTTCCCATGGAAGCAAGTGTATTACTCCACCCTGTGACATTGTGCTTGGCTGGCTGGCTGGCTTTGACCAACGGAATGTGAGCAGACATTGTACACAGAGGCTCCGAATGTGCTTATGCAGCTGGGCTTGGCCTCTTGGACCTCTGCCGTGGCTGGGAGAAGAACCTCCCTTGGGAGCTGCTGCCCCTGGACCCAGCCAATTCCATGTGAGCAGGACTGAGCCACACCCAGCTGGCTCACAGCTTGAAGCAGCTGCAGCACCCAGCCCAGCTGAGCCCAGACCAGCCGACACTGACCTGCAGACCCCATGAGCAAGGTGTGGTTGATTCTTGACATTTGCCGTGGTTATGTTCTATCAAGTCACCGTCCACACTGGATTAGCCAATACTAAACCAAGGGCTCCTGGGGAAATACATGGCTAAGTTCCTGCAAGCTTCTGGTTGCAAAAGTTTCATTGGTCAATCAGTACCTAAACTTGCTTTAAGGGTGTTTCTATTTAAAGACACCGTATTTCATATATACTGTTGATTTGTTAACATTGAACTCACGGCTAACAGCACTAGAGGAAGCACCTCTAATTTTCTCCATAAGACACGTCACAGCCTCCTGGCGCTCAGGAACACTGGACAGCTGTGTTGCTTGGGGCTCTGGCGCCCTTTTAAACAGTGAACCGCCCAATGGAAAGCACGAAAACGTGAAGAACATCGCACTAAGCAGGTCTCAGGACACTTTGTAGCGTGAGAGCTGAGGCTGGAAGGCCTTGTTTGACCTCAGCTGGGACCACATGCATCTGGCTACTGCAGTGTTTTTGCTGCTCTGCACAGGTGCAGGAAGAACTATGAAAGCACCTTTAATCTTGATTTTGGGGTCACAAATAAATTTTAGCAAGTAGATGAATTCGCAAATACAGAATCCTTAAATAATGAACATCGACTGTAAATGTTTGAAGCCATGGACTTTCGGGGCAGTTTGTTATGCAGCAAGAACTGACTTACACATGATGAAGACCCAGAGAACCCGTGCCCCCAACTTCCAAGGAGGAGGAGTCTGGAAGTGTTGAAAACACCTGGGTAGGCTGAAGTCCATGAAGCAAGTTGGGATTCTCTTTATCCTATGACAGCATGAAAATCCCAGTGTTCACATCACAGTGGGAAATAAAAGCCTACTGTCTCTCTTTCAGGCAACACGCCTCTCTTGAACCCCAACACATTCTAGGTGAGTTGCATCCAGCCGTGTGATTTTGTATAGGGGATTTAGCCAAGGGAGCAAGGACGCACAGGCAATTGTGCATCGTACTTAGGAAAGAGAGGATTCAATTCATAGTACTTCAAATCCTGACTCTGAACTTCAGGGAAAGCTGTGTTTTACTCAGGTTCATTAATGGGGAGAGAACTTTCTCTCTGGAGATGGACTTTGGGGCCATGGGGAATCAGGTGATGGCCAAGCATGGCTGGGACCCTGAAGAATGGGGTGACAGTACTCAAAGAATGACTGTGCTCCAAGCAGGCTCCTGTCCAAGCAGGTGAAAATGCAAGTTCTAAGTCAAAAACGTGTGTGAATCCGTGCAAAGAAAATACCAAGGAAGGTAACATCACGAAAAATACAAGTTTCTCCTCTGCAAAACAAAAAGACATGCTTTTTGTGGCCCCCAAAGCCTTCCCCTTTTTCTTCAATCTGGGACCCCAATATCTGGCTCTGCTGGGTGCGTCCTGGTGCCAGCATGTCCATCCCCACCTCCGCAGGGTGGACAGTGAGTTGTGCCCTGTGCCTCTGGCCTGCCTGCTGGTCACCAGAGGAAGCTGGTTCTCAGTTTGGAGTCTCTGTCCCATGGAGTGGCACCACATGGAGGTTGGAGCGTAGGCTCTGGAGCCAGGATCCAGGTCTGCCATGGAATAAAGGCACCTGCTTACACTTTAAAGAGGGGAGAAGGAAGAAAGCTCATGCCCTAAGTGTCCCCCACATGTGGCTGTCCACAGGCTGCCAGAGCTGATTCTAACTCAGGCTTGTCCCCATGCAGGATCTGCTGCTGTGTGGCACCCCTTGATCCTGGTTCTTGAGCCTATGCTCCAACCCCATCTCTGTACCCAGCTTTACCTGTCTGTAGAAAGAGAATGAGCACAGTCCCCACCTCCTCTGGGGCATTTAGGGGTAAATGTATCAACAGGAGGAAATCCCTGCAACAGAGCCTGGCGCCTGGTAGGCAGTGACAAACGTTGGCCCCCGGGCTCAGGCCCGGGCCCCTGGGCCCTCCAGCCCTGTGCCCCATTCCCCTTTGCTGGCCAGGTGCTGGCATTCACATTGGTTTGCATTTGTTAGTTCACAGGGTGTCTCCATGCAGGTGGTTCTTTTTTATTTTTATTTTTATTTTTTTTTTGAGACAGAGTCTTGCTCTTTCACCCAGGCTGGAGTGCAGTGGCGTGATTTCAGCTCACTGCAAGCTCCACCTCCCGAGTTCACGCCATTCTCCTTCCTCAGCCTCCCGAGTAGCTGGGACTACAGGCGCCCGCCACCACGCCTGGCTAATTTTTTTTGTATTTTTAGTAGAGACGGGGTTTCACTGTGTTAGCCAGGATGGTCTCGATCTCCTGACCTCATGATCCACCCGCCTCGGCCTCCCACAGTGCTGGGATTACAGGCGTGAGCCACCGCGCCCGGCCACAGGTGGTTCTTTATCAGTGGTGTGTGGCTTATCCACAACAGCCTTCCAGTCCCCGACGTCCCCCAGCCACCTTGCACATCCCCAGCCACCTCCTCCCACACTCCAGCTCTGTGTGCTTGGGGAATGCAAAGCAATTTTAACATTGTTCTAAGCCAAACATAATTGGGAAGGTAAACCTATAGCAACAACAGAATCACAGACTGCATTCCAAATCCACAGAAACGGCACTGAGATCTCGGACACTCCCTGCAGCTGTTTCCACCGCCCCCATGAGACCTGCAACCTGTGAAAGAGCAGAGGGAGCCTCGCTTCCCCAGGCCCATGTGTGGATTCTTCATGCTGGTGGGTCTACACCACAGAGCGGGGTTCTAGAAGAATGTCAGCAAACACCCCTGGGTAGGCAGCCGCTGGGCATCTGCTGTGAGTGGGCACTGTGCAAACGTACAGGACATGGGGCTGCCCACAAGATGCCTGGCTTGGGCAGGGCAGGCAGCTCCATTGGCAGCTGCTCTAAGGCAGTGCTGGGTAACAGACCAGGGCAGGGGAAGGTCATTCTGAAATGCACATGCTGTGTGTGTGCACATACCTGGATGCAGCTGGGCAGAGGGCCGTGGCCCTGGGTGTACCTAAGCATAAGTAGGGTTGAAGCAGAGGCCACATAGAGGTACCAAGGCCGGGTGACAGAGGGCAGCCTGAAAGTCCAGCCCCATGTGGCGGGACAGGGCTGGAGGGCAGCTGGAGAGCTGGCAGAGCCTGGGACACCCGGGAGGAGCTGAGCCTGCAGGCCACCAGGAGCAGGTGGAGGAGCAACAGGCAGATAGATCCATGTGGGGATGGGAGGCAGGCAGCAGTATGTGCCTGGGCCTGGAGGGACCAGAGGATTAGGAGGCCAGGGAGCTCCTGCCTAAGCCCTGGAACAAAGGTGCCTGCTTATGTTTTAAAGGGGGAAGAAAGAAGAAAGCTCAGGCTCTGAGTGTTTCCCACGGGTGGCTATCCACAGGCTGCCAGAGCCGATTCCAACGCAGCCCTGTCTCTATGCAGGATCCGAGGCCCAAGGCACTGGGACCTCACCAGCCTCAGAGCCAGGGAGCCCAGGGTTCATTTTTGGCAAAAACTGCCACCCACTCCCTCCACTTGGCCCCTGGTGATGCTTTGACCTCTCCGGGGAGCCGGGGCAGGAGGAGGGGTGCTGTGGCCAGAGCCACCATCTTCTGTCCTGGGAGGCACTCTGTTAGAGATGGGGGCCCAGGTAGTGGAGTCTCAACTGAGGCTGAATAATTTCAATCAGCCTACAGGCTGCCCCGATTCCCTTCTCCAGAAGGGACCTTTGAGTGTTCAGGAGGGTCTCTGGGGTCTGCCTTTGAGCCTCCGCTTTCTCCCCTCTGGATTCCCCATGCAGACCTCATTGCTAGGCCTGTGGGGCTCACCCCCAAGGAGCCCCCCTGGGGTCTGGGGCTGCCCCTATCCCCAAGCCCCAGAGGTTGGCTGGTGCCTCCACTGCTGCCGGCTGGCCCTGACTGACAGCTGCCCATGCAAATATTGTCCATTCCAAGCTTCGGCCAGGGAGGATGGGTCCCTCTGCCCACCCCCTCCTCCTGGAGCTCCTCCAGAACCTTGAAGAGATGACTCAATAAATGACAAGCCCGGGGAGGTGCGGGAAAGCCCATAGCACCTCTGAGCTGAGCTGCCTGTCACCATCACTGCCACTCTGTGACACCAGCCCCACTCCAGGCTCTGAGGTCATGGAGGGCTGGTCTTCAGCAGTCTCCTGGGCACCCCAGAGTCAGGAAACCCCATTCCCAAATGCCAGGCTCCCCAAACTTCCCACCCTAGGCTGGCATGAGGCCTTGGTCCTGAAACCTGTGTCATCTGCTGTAGGGTATTTCCAGAAGGCATCTGGCTCCTGCCTGACCAGTCTGCCCTTTGGGAATCTGGAAAACCATTTGTTCTAGTGCCTGACATACATGCCCTTCCCTTCTTCATGAGCAGACCTGGAGAGGCACATGCCACACACGTATACTCATGTACATGCACACGCATGCACACACAGGTACACTCATACACAGAGGGGCACAAGCACACTATGCACACACATGCGGACACAGGTACACATGTACACAGAGGGGCACAAGCACACTATGCACACACAGGCATGCACACACAGGTATACACAAGCACACTTGCACACATGTGCAAGTACACATGTATACATGCACACACACAGGTGCACAGGCACACACACACACACATGTCACCACCAGGGCTCTAAATGCAGCTGCAGTGACCTTCATGTTGTTGAAAAGAAAACCTTCTGTGCTGCTGGCCAGGGTCCCTGGCAGCTCTCCCTGCTCTGGCCCCTGAGCTCAGGTCCTAACCCTGCAGGCCCAGTAGGGGTACCGCTAGCACTGGGTTCTATGTATCCCACTCCCTCTTGCCCAGTCCAACCAGCTCCTCCATGATAGTAAACATGAAGCAAAACCCACCCTGTTTTTCATGGAAGGATCAAGAAGGATCTGTAAGCTACTCTTTTCCCTCCTCTCCAAGATCAAATGATGAGCTTCAGCCCCCAGCATATGGCTCTCAACTCCCAGGTCCGTGGCTCTGCTCTCCTCGATCTCTAAACGCTGATCTGGCTCTCCTAGATCTCGAACATTCGCCCTCACGATAGCGGGGCAGCCAGGCTGCACAGCCGTGGGCTCCTTTCTCTGGCGTCACTCCCCGTCTCCTCTCCCCTCTAGGAAAGCCTGGCCCAGTACCACATAGCTGAAGTCAGGGGCTGGCTGGGGGTCTCCCCAGGGGCCAGCAGGGGCCGTGCCTACAATCAGACTAGGTCAGGCCTCATCAGTTCCCGAGGGCACTCACCTGCTTTGCTTGGCTTCTCGGCCATGACCATCATCTGCATTTCCTCTAGAAGGGAGGAGTGCCCCCGAGCAGGAGCTGAGGGGAGGGATGAAATCTGGAAGTCATCACCTCAGAACTGGTCCACGGCATGGCAGTAAGAGAAAATGAGTTCTGGGTGTGAAATCCCCGAAGCTCAATATTTTGGTCTGTCCATACGTGGGGCAGGAAGCTGGGGAAATCTCCCTTTTTCCCTCCTCCAGAAACCATCAGCTTCTTTACAAATTCCCCAGTTCCCATGATTTTAATTTTATGGTTCACATTTTCTCCCAGCAGAATCCCGAGATGACGAGGTAGAAAGTCTGCCCTGATTAACTGTCCCTCTGGCGCTGAGCAGGGCCCGGCGTGATAAATAGCAGGAATAAAACCGAGAGAGGCGCGCAGCAAGCTGTCGGCAGGTCTGGCCGTAAATCCCAGCTCTGATGGGGCCGAGATGAGCTGGGGGCTTTATGGAGGGGGAGAGAGGCTGCTTGCAGAGCAGCGCCCCCCTCCCCAGCCCCTCCCCAGCCCTCCTGATGCCAATGCAGTGGATATAGTTTAAGTAAGATAGAGCGAAATCGCTCTGTTGTGTCATTGATTTTTAATAAAAACAGGTAACATGCTGCAAATCTCACTGTGATTTCATCTCTCCTCGCCTTTGCCCAGATGTCCTGTAATCTCCCCTAAAGGCTCCATCCAAACAGCAGTGACCATGACTGGTGTCTGGCAGGGGGTGGACTCAGGATTTTGAGAGGTTTCCAGGAGGTCTAGGCTGTTTTCCCTCTTGACATACACACATATTCACATACATATGCATGAACACATCTGTGCATACAGGCTCACGAGATGTGCATGTCATGCACACACTTAGCTCACATGCACACTGCACACATGTATGTCCATGTATGTGCAAGCATGACCGCATGTGCACACGTGCCTCTGGGCACATGCGCACACACTCAGTGGCACACACCACACACAGTGCATATGCATGTGTGCACGTAAGTACAAGTACATGCATGCAAACACACATACATGCAAACACACATACATGCACACACACACACCAGACCTTCCTGGGGAGAGGCACAAGCCAACACTGAGCTCTCCTGCTGACCCAACTCTACTCTCTGGTGACCGTGAGTCTGTTATGAATAATCCAGAACATTCCAGGAGTAGGAGAAGGCACACATGTGCAGACAGGAAAATAGGAGAGGCGTCCGAGAAGGAGGACGCAGGAACGGCGTCAAGCAGCAGGGGAGGGGAGCGTCCCTGTCAGACTCATGAGGCTGCCCGAGCCTCACACCCAGGACAGAGGGCACTCGGGGGGAACTGGGCTGAGCGGCAATGAGGACATGGGCCACCGGCGATAACCAGGCCTCCTCAGGAGGCCTCTGTCACTTTCACCAGCATTACCGAACAGAGATAAAGCTGCGTCTAATTTGCAGCTGAAGTAGGCATGCTGTTTACCTGTTATCAGGGTTAATAGCGTCCGTCTGAGCTGCAGAGACAGCGCTGTCCTGCGGACGGGCCGTGCTTTTCCACAGCATTTCCCATGTCCCAGGGCATTTTCGAAAATGGTGGCTTCCTTTAGGGTCACATTTATTGTCCCTTGTGACCGCAGAGGCAGGTACCGTCCTCCCCATCTGATGCAGCAGGGGCCTGAGTGACTTGCCTGATCTCCTAGCCAGCTCCCTGCCAGCTGGGGCTCCATTGGCTATACCTGGGACTTCCCGCCTGGGCCGGCCAAAGCCCAGACCAGGGCCGCCGAAGCCCGTGACCACGGGACAGGGAGCTCCGTGACAGCCTCCACCGACCTCTCCCACAGCAGTGCCCTCTTCAGATTTTCCTCATTGGCCGTCCCCACTGGACTTCATTTTTAGCCATGGAATCCACAACTAAATCACCTCTGGACCCCGGACCATGCCCCTCCACCGCAACTGTGAGAAAGCCTCACCCACGAGGTTGACCTT